>NC_061100.1:2314584-2341594 GCF_015104395.2 Macrobrachium nipponense | reverse complement strand
TAAGACGTGAAAGTATTTCCGTGTTACAAATATGCAAACGAATTCAGTTCATGTAATTTTGTCCTCAAATGTTTAGTCCACAAGACTAAAACCCTCGAGCCTTCATGAAGTCTTTCCAACATCGCTATATAAACAATTTATGTTTGTATCTTATTACTTGTTATATATTCCCCCATCCCGTGTGCCATCCTTGTTTCCATCTATCCAGGGACGATGGGTTTCACGTTGTATCGGCATTCATATGGACGTATTATAAGGACGGTTCTCAGTACTTACAAGAACCTTTTATTTTATAAATTATTCGTGACCCTAGACAACACTACTTTTTCTAGATGTAAACCATCACATTTGAAGAAAATGATGCACAGCGAATTCAAAGCAACTGGGATATAATAATATTGAAGCCGCTTCAAATATGCATACGTGAATGAGAGAGAGAGAGAGAGAGAGAGAGAGAAGAGAGAGAGAGAGAGAGAGAGAGAGAGAGAGAGAGTAATAAAAGACGCAAGAGCAATATAATTCCTAATACAGTGGATTTAATCCTCTGCGTAACAACCGCTTATTGAATAGCGTAGTTTCTGCAAAATGGCCCAATTTCGCTTAAGCTTTCAGAACATTTAAATGGTATTGTTAAGCCTTTTTTTTATTTAACTGAAATAGATCTTACAAATGCAGGTCTCTAACATGCAAGAGAAATACGTGATGGGAATTTATTTCTGTGGAATTTATTCTCCTCTCAAGTTCAGTATATTTTAGGCTTCACAACTCTTACCCACGCCATGACCTTTCCTGAGGTCAAAGGGGATATTGTTAAAGTGTGCAGTTGGGGGCAAATCTATACTATATGGTGGCCAGGAATGGTTTCTGCTGCGTATCTCTTTTGCATTTTCGATCAGTTTTAGAATCTGAGTAGGCCCTTAGTTTTGTACGTGGCGGATTACGGTTCGGTCAGTGTTTTCTTTCCCTGCATTGCAGACGTTGGAATTCTCTATTCCTGCTCCGTGGTTTTCTGACTTGCAATTGGGCTTATTTTATGTCACTTTGTGTTTTCTTGAGGACTGTCCCGCTGGCCTTTGAGCTTTGAAAAAAATGGTTGGATATTATATTGTTGGATTGTCTAATTATTTCTTCTTTCTTATTCATATGTCACCCCGTCTGGTATGTAGAATATGTTATGTTTTTCGGTAGCTGTGTTTATCCTTTTTGAAGGATTACTCAAGAGTTATGTTCCGGTTTTGTTTTTGCACGAAAATGTGGCCAAAGGTGGTCCTCATGAGTAACAAAACAAGATTGGATTTTGTGCATATCCAGGTCTGGGTAAGGGACCTTTTTACTGGATTGTCTGACCTTGGCAGAGGTTTGTGCTCTCCAAGTGGTCTGGCTGCACTTGGTATCTGTTCCCCAAAACTTTGATCCTTTTTGTTCCTATAAAGTATCTTATATGACGCTGCAAATGTCAAAAATACTTCCATTTTGCTCTAGTCACCTCGGGGATTCACTTAAGAGACCTAAGGCAAGGCTCACAAGTACCACATGTGTCCCTATTATTTTGCAGTTACTGAGTGATTTTGCTGTAATTGGTCGATTGAAGTCAGTTATAACACAGGCGAACGTAGGCATTCAAGCTAATGTCATCATGAATTTTTGAAGAAGGTGGTCTGCTTTGATGTTATTATGACGAAGAAGCAGACGTCGAAGGAAGAGGGTATTTTGGGGTCCATCCAGTTATAGAAATTAAAACTGAGAACCCCATTTCTCATGGTTTATCCGAAATACATGAACATAAATCCTGTAATTGTTAATTGCACGGTAAATTCCGGATCTTTTCTGTAAACAACGTAAATGTCAAATGAATCTTTAGTAGTTTCCATGGCAACGAAATAGCGGGATTCACTGTCGGCAGCCACTGGTTTTACTTCGGACTGCGTGAATCATGTTTAACTACACCCGATGACAGTTTTATGGATGATACCATCCACTCATTGCGACAACAGTCGAAATGGACTTCAGTCACTGGCTCCTCTGAGTATTAACAAGCGTTTTCTAAATGAATAACCAACGTTCCACACTAACCACTGGTTTGTTGTTGTGTGGCTGTGTGTGTGTGTGTGTGTGCGTGTCGTGGCGTCGATGTGTGGCGTGGGCTGTGGCTTCCCATAGGTTTCCATTGTTTATATCAGCTATTTCGAGCAGAACGAGCGTTTTGTGGCAAGCGACTGTTGCGAGCTGTAGCTGATCCACGCTACAGCTTATAAAACATGGAAACTTATGGGAAAGCGCATCCTCGCCGCACCACCGATGCCACGACGTGGCGCCACAGAGTGGCTCGTGCACTCCTGGCCTAAAATGGCATCCCGCTGGTAACGGTTTTCATCTGATCAAGAGAAAAAGAAACAAGTAAAAAGTTTCTGTACTGCGTATAATGCTATATGAAACTCTCGGCCACGGCCCCATGAACTTTCAGCCGCGGCCCGGTGGTGGCCTGCGTTGTTGGCACTTAAACAGTGCGGAATCACGATCATGGTAATTTTAACCTTAATTAAAACAAATAAAAAAAAAACTGCTGAGGCTAGAGGGCTGCAATTTGATATGCATGGTGATTGGAGTTTGGATATTAACATACCAATATGCAGCCTCTACCCCCCTCGATAGTTTTTTTTTTTTTTCACGATCCTGAGGGCGGACAGGAAAGTGCGAACGGACAGACGAACCGCCATTTCAGTAACTTTTTTTTTTTTTTTTTTTTTAAACAGAAATTTAAAAAATGGTGAGAGGTAACCGATTCGAGAGGCATGCCAGTGAGGACCATGAAGTTGCTTTTGGATAAAACCGAAAACGATTTTGGTCCTTTGAAGTTTAGGTGTTTTGGTTTTGTGCTAAATGTAATTTTTGCCCTTTATTCCACCCATGGCTCTCTGATCCCCTCCTTGGTCAAAGTAACCCTCTCGGCTTGCAGCCGAAGAACCGGTGTTCGATTCCTGGATTGGGGAAAGAAATGGAAGATACTGTCTCATTCCTTAAAAATGTAATACACCGCTTTTGATTTTATCAAGGAATTGTGCGTAATTTTTAGTCGCAGATGATATTGGAGAGGAGAGAGAGAGAGAGAGAGAGAGAGAGAGAGAGAGAGAATCATACGGTCAAGAATTCATTTTAATGCACACTTCGTTAAAATGAATTCTCTCTCTCTCTCTCTCTCTCTCTCTCTCTCTCTCTCTCTCTCTCTCTCTCTCTGTGTGTGTGTGTGTGTGTGTGTGTTTGAATTAAAATGAATTCTTGACCGTATGATTCTCTCTCTCTCTCTCTCTCTCTCTCTCTCTCTGTTCGTGTTATGCATATATTCTTCTTTTTTTTTTTTTTTTCTTGAAACTTGTGTCATTTCATGTTCTTTCATTGACGCAAAAAGTGAGTTGCACTGTAGTTACGTCATAACCATAATATTGGGTGCATGCAACAGGTGAGCAAGAGTGCAGATAAAGGTTGAAAGACTCACGTAAGGATATTTTGGACTGCACCACCAAGCATCCTTTAAGAAGCGTTCCATTCCTTAAGGTCAGATAATATATTCTCCGTGTTCACCTCCTGATTTGGAGATGGAAGATGACAACACACCCTGGCCCCTTAGTTGAAAAGTCTCTCTCACGAAATGTTCTCTTCGTCGGGTTTTTTCTTTTCCAATATTTTAATTGACTTCGAGGTCTGTATGGTCGTTTTTAATTATTACAAATGAGCAAATGATTATTTGAGATGAATATAAAAGATATTGGCGGAATACAACGCGAGCTTCTATAGAACAGTCTGCCCAATTCGAAAAATTCCAAAAAAGAGAGAGATTTAAATTATATATAAATAAACACATAGTAAAACAACACTTTAAGTCATAAAAGTAAAACGGTTAGTGAAAGCAGTATTACAGTTCCCCTTGAACTTTTGAGCATCGGCTTCAATGGTCTTGCCAAGCAGACCATTCCACAATTTCGCAGTAAACGGAAAAGGAACGAAAGACAATTATTTTCCCTTCTGTCAGAAGTAAACGACGAACCTCTTTATAAAGCTTCAGTGCATTTCTTCAAAAAGACGTTTCTCGTCTTCGAAACTTTCTTCCTTCTTGATCGTTTCAGCTCCCTTGGAGTTTCCACTCCGCACACAACTTTCCCTTTTCTCGGGAACTTGGAGGAAAGAACGCCTGACCTCCCAGAGAAAATAATGGGAAAGAAATCATGGAAGTTCCCAGGCTTTTGCCTTTCAGAGCTTTCAGGGGAGAGGTTTAGTTTTCTCGCATGTGATTCTTCCCCCGTTTTTTATTGCCTCAGTTTTGCTTTTCAACAACAGCTGCGATGTTTTTCATGTGAAGTTGCGTGAAGAAGCGGCGCCATTTTTTTTTTTTTTTTTTTTTTTTTTTTTTGTTTTTTTTTTTTTTTTTTTTTTTTTTTTTTTACCGTAGCAGATCATCTGTACATGACCTGTTTTCAGAAACTGTGGTTTCTACGCACTGATTCTTTAAATTAAGAAAACCGTGACCTTAAATGCCCTAAACGTTGAAATTGATCAAAATTGGAAAGTAATTATGTATAAGAGTTTAACTAAATGAGGTACAAAAAGTTTCCATAATGGGGGGGATGAGAAGTTGTCCTTGCAAATGCAAAAAGAACTGAATCGTTGTTACGATATATATATATATATATATATATATAATATATATATATATTATATATATCATATATTATTTAATATATAATATATATATATAATAAATATAATAATAATATATATAATATAAATATAATATTATATTATATTTATATAATATATATTATTATATATCATATATTTTATCTATAATATATTATAAGTATATAAATATAATATAAATTAATATATATATATATTATTTATAATATATATATATGTGTGTGTGTGTGCGTGTGTCTGTGTGTGCGTGCGTGTGTGTGCGCGTGTGTATGTGTGCATGTATTTATAAAAGTGGCCGTTAGATCCTTATAGTTCAAAACGTTATGGAGAAATGTTGTATAAATGATGTATTATCCATATAATGGGCTTTTACCCCTTGCCCGCTCCTCCTCCGGAAATAGAATAAACATAGGAAAGGGATATCTGTTGGATCTTTCGTCCGGATTTGAGGAATCTTGCATCCATCTAATATCTGGGAAATATTATCGGTAATAGAACGATCCAAATTTAGAAAAAAAGCGCGGGATGAAATAAATATGACTTAAGAACTCAACGCTAATTTTTAACGTGGCTGTAATGTTTCCAAAGATTTTATTGAACGAATTTTGGATATCAGTTTTCAGAGGATCTTTAAAGAAAGAAATAGAAATACATGGGAAGACACTGCACATATTTTCATTGGATAAAAAATAAAGTTAACGAAGTAAATCCCGGATATGAATAAACGTAAAGATAATAGTGACATCAATCAAGACATGAAAGACGATACTGACTTTTAAAAAACAAGTCGGGAACGAGATAGACAATATGTCGAAGTGACGTTGAAAGACAGCGATGTGTCACCGCGACATGGCAGGCTTCATCCAGTAATGGATAATGATCTCGACGCAGGGAACCACAATAACTAGGAATGTGACGGGTCTCACCTCACGTTTACTACATAGGGACATTTCGAAGCGTAGCGACATCCGGCAGCTAAAACGTTGCATAAGGAAGCTTGAACCTAAAAAAGAAGAAAAGAAGTTAGCATGCTGAGAACAATATCATGAAAGCGAAGTAAGTATGAATTGTAGTGGTAACGGAGGCTCGTATACTTTCGTTACAATACAGAAATAGGACAGGGACGACATGCGACAAGTGCGTTGTATGTAATGTGCTTCACACACACATGAGAAGAAAGGCAAAATTCATTGCTCGAGGTAAGCGAGAATCGGATGAGAAAGAGAAAGCGGGAGAGATCATCATGAAAACAAGGGCATTCAGTAGATAGCATATCTCTACCAAGGTCATCCCATCAGTGAGTAATGAACTGGTAACAATGAAGGCACAGTAATAATCTTGATGCGGCATTTCTAATGGCATTTTACGCCGATAAGAAAGCTTGGAATGATAACGAGCGTGACGGTTTCTATGCCAAATTTACAAGTTATATCATTTGTCCACTAGAAGTCAATCATCTGGAGGGAGAGGATCATCTATTGAATTGTTTTATGTACGTTCATTGATACCCATTCGCCCGTTCTTGGGACATCATAATTACATACACACATACATAGGCTAATACACAAACAGGTAAGACTAAAAAGCCTCAATCTCTCCCCTATACCTTGAATACCAGATTCTTTTGAGAATGCTGAAGGGACAAATCGTGGGACCCAGTAGTATAAAGATCAAAGTCATAAGTTTCAAGATTTCGAGGAATGGTTTCTGGAACAGCTGAGATGAGATCTGATCCAAAAACTGGTCACATGTCCCTCAAGGAATTGAATAACTATTTTCATATAATATATATATATATACTATATATATAATATCTATATATATATATATATATATATATATATATATATATATATATGAAAAATTTTGTCTCGTCTGTTCTGCATGCTTCACCATGCAAATCTTCAAACTTGTCATCATGAGAGAGAGAGAGAGAGAGAGAGAGAGAGAGAGAGAGAGAGAGAGAGATGACCAATCACTAGCTGTGAATTTCTCTTAGAGTGAAATTTATTTGATACGTCGTATTGACAGATCAGTGTAACTTACACCAAGTCAGCTATGGTGTATAGATTGACAAACAGAGGAAGCCACGGTTATTACTTAAATAATCTGCTGTTTAAGCATTATGCCTCATCTATTGATCCCAAAATTAGTAAGAGATATAACTGGGGAAGATCAAATGAGAAATGTCTGCTGTTTAAGCATTATGCCTCATCTATTGATCCCAAAATTAGTAAGAGATATAACTGGGGAAGATCAAATGAGAAATGTCTTGCCCCAATTTAACTAATGATACCCAAAAGCTAAATCAAAATGTTGATGGTCAAAACTTTCATAAGACAAGTTAGGCACTAATTCCTCAAGTGAAGCTCAAATATTGATGTAACTAATGAAGGTCAGATAGAAATTTAATAAAGTTCAAACAGTAATGCCCCAAAGGAATATACTAATATTCCAGAGTAAGGTAAAACAATAATTTAATCAGTGAAAGTGATACAGTCATATGCAAGTGTATGAAAGAACAACAAATCTTCCGATAGATTCCGACATAAAAGGAGATAAAGCACAGAAAACTCGTGTTCGAGAATCTTTATTGATTGTTTCTGTCAGGTTTCGACGTAACTGTAAAATTGCTCTACTTAAGAAAGAATTTGTATATATGAAAAACGGAGGAGTTTCAAAAACACTTAAACAGAAGAAAGGAAAATACAACGAAGTTGGAAATGTCAAAGTTTTTGGGCAAGTGGATTCGCTCTGTCCACAAATCGGATATCACACGGTCACAAACTTAAACAGATTCTGACCCTAACCGAAAAACATTTTATTCAACTAATGACAAACTTGAATTTAGTAAGCATAACATTCTAAAATTACCTTATGATGAAAGGTTTTTAGATATTCCTAGAATTTTAAAGCTTTTTAACATAAATGTTGTTTTCAGTAATATTAATGTCAAGAGTTTAGTAATAAAAAATTCTCCTAAAGATCTTCCAGGCTGCATATATGAAATTCCTTGCAAAAAGTGTGATAAAGTCTATTACGGACAGACCGGCAAATCTCTTTCACAGTGTCTCAAGCAACATCAATATTCTGTGAGAACTGGGCAAATATCGAATGCATTATTTGTACATATGAGAGATTTAGACCATCCTATTAACTGGAGTCAAGCAAGAGCCTTAATCCCATGTAATGACACAGTTAAAAGGAAATATCATTGAATCTTGTTTTATCAAATCAAATAATAGAAATGTTCTAATTTAAGTCTGGTTTAAATTTAAACTTGAGCTTTCATAATGAAAAAAGTTGTAGATAAATATAAGCAACAAAATTAATATATTCAGTTTTTACATGTTTTGGACTGTAAAGATACTTTGTAATTTCGGTTAGGGTCAGAATCTGTTTAAGTTTGTGACTGTGTGATATCCGATAATCCTGGATTATCCCTTTTTAATTTTTACCCTTTTGATAATTAACCATCTGGTATTCCTGATCTTGTTTGTATCTGAGGCCTTCCTCTCCAATTGTACTTTAGTAGCTCCTTGACGATGTCTGAATAAAGACGAAAGCGCTTGGATTTCTGACTATCATTTTCCGTGGTATTCGCTTATTTATGAAGTCACGTGCATCTACTGTGATTTTTTAAGCATATAATATATATATATATATATATATATATATATATATATATATATTATATATATATATATATATATATATATATATATATATATATATATATTTCAATTAAAAGAACGATAAGAGAAAAATAACAAAGTATCTCTTGAAATAACAGTCCTAGTTTTTTTCAATGGTTTTAAACGAGAGAGATGATAATGTATACCATGCCACAATGGTAGATATGTTTATTTCAATTCGAAGTTATGAACACTACCAGAAACGCATCCAAAGCTTTTCAAACATATTACTAGATCATCATGATCATTAATTTGTATTGGTGGAGTAGAGATAGTCTGCGTTTTGGAGGGTATTTGAATTTGTTTGGAGTTGACACAGTGCTCTAGTTTGTTTGTAAATAATTTCAAAAGTATGGTACCGTATGTCAGCAAATAATACAAAAGAAAGGGAAATTGAATGGTTCCTTATAAAAATAAGTATCATTGAGCCAGTTGTGCTCGGTTTCAAAATTACCAACAAACCCAATAAAACCAGAAACCTTTGCCCCTCAGTTCCACTGCGACCATAGAACCAATGCCAGAATGTCCATATACCAAACAATTTTCTGTCTTAACACAAACGAGATTGGTCACGCATCATTAGTACCCAAAACCCCTGACCTGGAAGATGTCACCCCAATTGTGTTTAACCTTTACAAATCAAGTAGCACTCGTACCCACACATACTATGAGAGACAAGTTCCCGCATATGTGGGATGAACCAAGTTGCAGTGCCACTGATCATTTCAGCAACCCCATTGCGGGGAGCAATTCTAACTCATTCTGGGACATTGCATTTAGTTCCGTGGTCATCTGACATTTTTGCTTTCAGTAATATCAACAATTCTTGTTGAAGTCTAAAGAGAGTTAGCAGGGATATACAGGTACTCTCTCTCTCTCTCTCTCTCTCTCTCTCTCTCTCTCTCTCAAATGGTTAGATGACTTGTAATCCAAAAATATGGATTGCCTATTTTTTTGGAAACAATACGGGAAAAGGGAAAAATAATGTATAAAACTCTCTCTTTCTCGCTCTGTGTGTGTGTGTGTGTGTTTGTGCGCCCGCAAAGCTTTTACACGCTGCATGACCAATTTGCTCTATTTTAATTGTATTTGCACATTCTATTAAAATGCTGCATGTTTTAAAGGTGATTTTCACTTTAAGAAGGCCGGGTGACCATCAGCGTTTTAAAGATGGTACTTGGTTATCGTCCGGTAAAATTGGTTAGAATAACTCTCTCTCTCTCTCTCTCTCTCTCTCATTTATTTAAGTTCCCTGCGAAGATGGAAGAATAAGTTTAGTTTCTTTATTATTATTATTATTATTATTATTATTATTATTATTATTTTATTATTATTATTATTATTATTTTCGATTGATATTAAGAATGTACAGAGACCGACAATGGTATTATCTTCAACCGTTCTTTAAAAGAAATCAGGGACAGATAGACAGTTACTTTGTTATCATCTGGAAAAAATTATTGAAAAATCAATCTTCTCTCTCTCTCTCTCTCTCTCTCTCTCTCTCGTCTCTCTCTCTCTCTCTCTCTCTCTCTCTCTCTCTCTCTCTCTCTTACACACATAATGCGTCCTGAAGATGTGGCTGCCTCATAGCTTAGTAAGATTACGTCCAGCTCTCACATCACTTGGTCGGAATGGGAGTAAGAGGTATTTTCCACACCAATAATTCTTCTCGAACTGATATACTATATTCGCTCGTTGGTTTTTCCTTTTCGAACTTCCTGAATTCCTCTCAAATATTCTTGAGGTTATTTATGAATCAAATGGCACTTTAAAGTATGCCTAGAGCACTTGTTTTTATATCTGTATGTATATATATTATATGTATATTTATATATTTTTTTTTACTAGATGGAAGTAGTGAGAATTTGTATGTATTACATATGGATGGAGTGAATACTGTGGCTGACAAATATTATGTAAATGATTCATTTTCACATTCCTGAATTCCATAACCCACATTCGACATGATTTTTTTTTTCGACTCGAATAACGGCGCCTCTGGGGTGTAGGAGATTGAAAATCGCTCCCGTTGCCTGACTAGTTTTCCGTTTTACATCTATCTTGTTAACGAAAAAGGCAAGGGAAAAGTCAAGTTATTTTTTTATTATCATACAGAAATATTTTCTTTGCTGTTTTTAAAATCAGAAAGATTGGGAACGCCTTCTAGGAAATACAACAGAATTTATATTTAAAAAAAAATCGGTTTAAGAAATAAAAATTATATTCCTCATAGCAAATGTCATTGTAAACGGGCATGGATGTTACTGTGAAGTCAGTAAAATTGGTAATTTTTCTATTGGTCATTTTCTTTCGAAATCAAAAATCGCTTTTAGGGTGTCTGTAATATAACATAATGACCCACAAAAAAAACTGCAAGTGTGTTGTAATGGCAAAAGTTACCTCTTAACTTATCTTTTTCCCAATACTTTTGTATACCCTTTCTACTGAAAATCCTCAAACTTTAGGGTGTTAATCGCCATGGGTGGAAATTCCACTTGGAAGAAGAATATCTTCCTTTGGTTCCTTAGTAAATACAGAAGTATAATCAGAGGACACCGTAGCCATAAAAGTACATTTGACATATGAATTGAGTATTATAGTTGTCACTCCATACTTTATGATGTTTTGGGAGGTAAAACTCCCACGCTCTTGGGGGAAAATGTTCTTCTGAGAGTTCGATAAATAGTTCCTTCGTATTTGTGCTTTTTTAAATGTTACACTGATGACAATGTCGCTATTTTTTCCATGATCATCACCGCATCAGTCTGACACGTAAACCTTGATAATTTTCCTTTTGATGATTTAGTACCTTAGACACCAGATTGAGAGAAAGATAAGAGACCGAAAGCACTTGTGGAAGTGTAAGAAATACTGCGGTATACGGAAGCAGTGGATGAAGAGACGAATGAATGTACGAATACAATAGTTGATGCAAATTCTAAGTAGATAAGAGATTTTAGCTTTCATTATAAAACATTAATTAAATTTCATACTTTTGTCCAGAGGAAGGGTGATGGAAAGAATTAATAAACAAAAATGAAGGAAGAAACCAATGGAAAAGTATTCAATTTATAAACCTGGGGCAATGATTGGTAGCGTAATATACATTTTTAAGGTCAAAGGTTCAGTCGAGAGCCCTAAATGTATCATGATTTTGTTATCGTGAATCCAAACAATTACTGTAGCTTTGCAGCTGTAAGTACTCCTTTATCCTAATATTAAGTATTCGGAGGAATATTTGAAGCATGATCATTATAGCGGTTCACTGGTTTTTATGTAAGGAGGAGATAGTTTCACTTTTCGTTTTAATCTTTTAAAGTTTATGCAATGAAAATGCAAAATATAGAAGGTACTGTAACTCTCTGGTACGAAATGTGGTATTCTTTCTTTCTCTCAGTTTTTATCTACAAACAGCTCTTTTATTGAAATCTTGGGGAACGTAAATTTCATATCCCTCTGAATGTGACCTCACCCCTACTTTATTTTTTTCGCTACTCACGATTTGGTGGTATCTGTTCTGCTGTCTGACCGTAATTATTCCGCCCTTAACCCATTCTTCTGAAATATGGTACTCGTGCAGCGAATTATTCGCATTATTTCAGGTTTCTATTATTTTCCCTCCATCTTACGAGCACAGCCTGTCTCCTTACGGTACTAGGACATCAGCGACTTGTAATAATTTGAAACCTTAGACTTAAGATTACTCTCGAAGCAGCTCACATCTCTCTTGTAGTGCTGACAGCTGTGGGTGAAACAGGTGTCTCCATTGAATAAATGAAATGGCATATTTTCATTCAAAGTTTTACCTTGAAGAAGATGAGAGTAAGAGGCAATTAGAAAAGTTTTAGAAAAGTAAAAGGTGCCACATGTGCTTTGGCCTTCGATTAAAAGATACCATTAATATCATTTTAATCTAAAAGTAATTTTACGCTTAAAGTTACTATATAATGTGCCTAACATTTATTCAGCTTTACATAACGTTCATTACTGTTCGTCAGGCACACTGCATCAGTGTTTCATACATTATTTTGTCGTCTTAATGTTTTTTTTTTCTTTCTTTTGTTATAAAAGATGGAAAAACGAACTTTCCACAACGAATCAGATGCACAAATGTACATTGAAATATATAGAGAAAAACGACCATTATTAAGGATTTCTCTCTCTCTCTCTCTCTCTCTCTCTTTCCGTATGTGGTCCGGACTCAGGAAACAGCTTGTTATTTTTCAGATAATAGTGTACGGAAAATCTACGAAAGAGGGGGAGACGCGATTCTAAAATAAACTTGAGAGGGAGCAGTAGAGGGCGAAATTCACCTGCCATTATTATACCCCGAGGCGACCAGAATACGTAGAGAGGTGGTCGGAAGAAAAGCAAAGAAAATTCTTCCCAGCATTACCGACTCGGCCCGAAAAAGCGGAGAGGGGTTCAATTTTATTATCATTGACTGCTGCCAAACGTTCCATGAAATTTTAGGAATATGTTTATCGGCAAATGAATAACAGGAGGATTTGAGATAAGGTCAGATCTCGAATATACTGATCATCTCGTCTTTCTCTTAGGTTAAGGTAATTCGTTTTGGCTAAGAGAACGTCGTGCTTTATAGAATTTATTCCGTTCTTTAAAATTGTGAAGTTGGAGAATTGATTGATTCATTGATTTAATTTATAAATCGACGTCACAGCTCAGCCTCCCTGGCATAATACTGCGCGAATGTAATCTTACGAAGATATTTAAGCCTCCACTGACATTTGCTATTTGTAAATCAGGTTCAGTCATCAACTTTCCTGAAAAGCTTACCGCCTACGGACCAGAAGTTATTTTCCTCGCGTACAGTGTTACAAATAATGTTTCACTCTCAGTTATATATGAAATATAACTTGAGGTTCGTTGTTTCTACAAAATACGAGGTAGCGTGAAGCTATGGTCTGTGGGTTATACTATTGACCAAAGGCTTACCAGTAAATGATGATCAGAACTGTTCTTCCAGCTTCATATATCTACACGGATACAAACAAATGAAAATCAAACATTCATACAGAACGGTTTAGGTATAGTGTAAGCTTGGGTTAATGAAAATGTCACCCTTCTCCCCGTCCCCCCTCCCTATTCAAATTTGTAATATCTGTGACCTATCTTTTCAGGAAGATGTAGGAATACCGTTATATGAGTCAAATAAAATCGCCCAAATTACACTTTGGACACATTTCCGAGGATTATTTTGTCATTGGGAAATCTTTTGAACATGAGCTTATTTAAGCACTAGGCCACGTTCCTGAGATCAATTTTTCGATATTAACCAAAATGAAGAATGGTATTTTTAAAAGACATTCTCAACTGTATTTTAAGAAATATTTACATAAATGCGCAATATTCTTCTACATTTGTCTTTATATAAAGGAATCATCTTAAAAAATGGTTATTTCATGGTTATACACAGTAACCTAAGCTTAAGTTAGGTTTAGATGTTAAACAAAGGAAGCATGGCGTTTATTTACCTCGTGTACTTAACAACATTTAACATGGTCTCTTTGCGTCAGCTGCACTCTCTCTTACTTTATACATCGAAATCCTTTTGATACTAAAAGATAGAGAGGGAGACGTAGACAGGAAGGAACTGTCCTAGAAGCACACAGTATTCATAACATACGAGATCCCCTATTACTAGCCTCGGGTATCAGTGCTGATAGAATTCTTTCCACCCGGGCAGAAGATTGATATATTGATGTGCATTTAGGGGGAAAGTTATGCATTATTAGCCACCGATGACTATTTGTATTGAGATTTTGAAACGATTCGAATCCCTTGCATTAACGTCACGTTGTCCCTGGAGCTAAAGCTGGAACTGGTAGTTGGATTCCAGTCAGTCGAGATTAGTTTATCCAGAATTCCAGATATTGACGTTGAGATTTCCTTCCGCCAGTGACACAAGGGACTGGAATCCAAAATCCAATTGCCTGAAATGTTCTTTGCCCAATAAAACAAACTGTGTGTTCCGTGTTGCTGTGGATTGGCGATGTTTATTGAATAACTTTGAGAATTATATAATCGTTATAGAGTCGAGAGCTTCAGTGGCATTCTCATAACTCGAATAAGATTAAGAAATAACATGATAAAGGTAAGAAATTTCCCCCTTAACACTTTCTTTTATCTTCTCAGTTACCATTCAGTGGAGCTGATAATTATCACGTGAATGTCGGGGTAAGTTGTTTCATCGAGTTTGAGAAGAACTTCAGTGAAATTTTTAGATTTGTAATATCCTTCCGTGAATTTCCTATCTCCCAGTTAATCGTTTTATGTCGACAAAATTTAATTACAGGAAATGGGAAACTGAATCCAGGCAACAAAATATTTTTATAGTAGATGATCAAACGACACAATTTGTCTTTATTAGGTTTGTGTGTTATGTGTATTATTCTTTTTTTATTAAGAGATTGTATGTTTAAATTATCTATCTGCATATCGATATCAAAAATATAATAAATTGAAATTCTTTTTACAATGAGAATTGGTAAGAAGCATAAAATCATAAAAATATTTTTTGGTATTGCAGGACTTGTTTCGTTTGTTTTATATATATATATATATATATATATATATATATATATATATATATATATATATATATATATATATATAATATATATATTATATATATATATTATATATATATATATATATATATATATATCCTCCTGGGTATATATTGTCCCTTTTTCTTACATTAGGCGTGTGAGGGTTAAGAAGCCCTTAGATAGATACGTTATTGCTGATAGCTCTTCAGTTTTGTTATGATGCTAACGTAGAGAAATTTAGTTTTGCAATCTTCCGTACATAGAGCACAGTCTCTTAGCAATCGAAAAGGAACCTCAAATCAAAGTATATAGAACCAGGCTCTTATTGTAGCCTATCTACCCTAGATGCATTGTCGTAGATGTAGTATGTATTTGAAATGCTGCAGTCTTAAGACGTCTGGGATAGGTACATTATTAGTCATAAATTCGAAATATTGTGAGGGTTCAACAGATATGGTCTTTATAAACTTTTGTCATGCTTCATTTCCGCGTCATAAAGAGAAAATCATTATTGTGAAATATATATAATATATATATTTATGTGTGTGTCTTTATACAATGCCATTCGAATTAGAAAAGATTTAAGTCAGTATAATGGTCTTTAACATATACATGTCAAAACTGTATATCCGTCTCCTTTCGTCGCCCAACCACAATTACTTCTGTCGGTACCACCGTGAAATTCCCTTTTCAACTGCAAATACTGAGGGGCTGAGGTCGACTCGTGCATGCTAACCATACCCTCGATTGAACCTTATTGCAGTCATTACGCTGCTTGGATTATCACTTGAATATTGGCACATTCCTATCGAACGAGTCCTCTTTTGTATTCCCCATGATCCTTCTGCTTTTGAGCTCCCGAGTGGATGGGAAGAGGGAAATGCTATACCAACACCACCCCCCCCCTTCCCCCCCCCCCCCGCCCCCCCCAAAGACAATGTTAATAAACCGATTTGTGGAGACAATATCAAATAAACAAAAAAACGTGCTGGCGTTTCAAAATAAACGAGGTATATATTTTTTTATGTTAAAGTTTAAAACAATCAAAATTCGGGAAATTAAAACAAGAAATGCGTAAATAGAATGAAACTTACTAATATAAGAAAAAAACTGGCCGTAATGAACGCAATGTTCAGATTAAAAAAAAGGGCCTGTTATTTATAGATAAGTCGTCATTTAAACAGAGCAAAAATTGAAGGATTGTAAAAGATTATATATGAAAAATAAATAAATTCTGAAATGCTAAAATCAAGAAGGAACATCCTGAGACGAGAACAGAATTTTGAATAGCCGAAATGCGTTTTCAATTATATCACAAAGAAGCTTTATTTTTTAATAAACCTCAGATTAAAGTAAAGAAAATATCGAAATAATCCCAGAACGTTACAGTTTTTTTCTGTATGGCGCGTTGTATATTGTGTAACTTCCCCGTAACTTTTGACGAAATCTAATAAAATAAAAACTTATTTATTTTCAAACCGGCCGCTTTGTGTGTAGTCTTCTGTGCGTGAGGAGGTTTTTTGGATTTGGAATTTAAATAAACGCAATATATGTGTGTATTTAATAACGTCATATATATATACATATATATATATATGATAATATATATATATATAATATATAATATATATATATATATACTATATATATATATATATATATATATATATCTATATATATATATATATATATATTATATATATCTATATATATATCTATCTATATATATATATATACTATATATATATATATATATATATATAGTATATATATATATATATCTATATATATATATATATCTATATATATATATATATATATATATCTATAGTATATATATCTATATATATATATCTATATATATATATATATAGTATATATAGATATATATATATATTATATATATATATATTTATATATATATATATATATATATAGATATATATATATATATATATAGTATATATATATATAGATATATATATATATATATATATATATATATATATATATATATATGTGTGTGTGTGTGTGTGTGTGTGTGAAGGATTCCATTTGTGTCTGGAGACTACCAGATATCTTCATTGGTTTTTTCAGAACAATTCCTTTTTCCAGTCATGTTTGATATTCATGGATTTCAAAGGATACTGTAGGAAAATGTATGGACAAATTAGGTCTAATGCTTTGCTAACAGCAGCAGAACCAGTACTGCATCTTCAGATAGTTATTTTTTAATATATTAATGTTTGTTTTTAATTTCATTTATATTTTATAAATAAACGTTTGAAGAGCAATGAAGGGAAGAAAAGGGGAAACATTTATTTATAAAATAATTTCCATTTTATCATTTTACACTGAACATTTTGTCAATAATTTTGAAAGCGATTTATGTCCTTGGCTTAAAAAACAATTAATTGTACAGTTACTGAAAAATAATTATAATTTATCATTAAATACTGGAACACTTTACCTTTTCCAGTTGTTCCAAAAGAGTGAATTTACAGTTTGCAAAGAAGACAGACACTTCGAACAAGTGGAACAAGTAAGACAGTAATTACAGCCAAAACTAAGTAAAAAAAAAATGGTTTTTGGTTTTCGAATTTTGATTTTCGGTCAAGATAATTATCATTATTATTATTGCAAGAGACAAGAAGACCATTTTTTAGAAAGCTTACTGAAGTATAATGATATAACAATTAAGAATCCTTTAGTGTACGGAGCCTAATCCTCTCATCGTCAAGAGAAATATAATTGGCGTCAACTTTTCGTTTTTATTGATGATACCACGCAAAAGCTTTACCCTAGGTCGGGATGAGGATTAACAGGGAAATGATGCTGGTCTGCCAAAAAATAAATAAATAAATAAATAAATAATAAGATCAATATATAAATAAATAATATGCAAGAGAAACTTTTTCGTTTTATGCATAAGCTGCTCATTGGTTCCTAGATGCATAATTTTACGTGGAATTGATTATAATATTTCTTGATATATTGCGAATTTTATTTTTGACTTCATGTTTATGGAATTATGGGAAATTCATGTTGTTGATGAAATTTTTCTGTCAGAATAACAATTCATGGATAATTAATTTTGAAAATAAACCTCATTACGCATTCCTGATATGTGCATGCTGTAATGGAATCACTTTTCATTAATGGAACTAACAGTTATACTGAATAAATCAACAAATAAATCAGCTTTGGGAATGAAATAGCTATAAAAACAATATTAAACAGAAACACAACTTTTGAACAAATCTTAATATACTGCTGTCGCTAACCAGATATATTAAGCTTTATACCCCTTGTTGAGATCATAATTACGGTTTTCTTTAGCTATTTATATTACAGAATGTTAAAAGTGTTTTCAAGGACACAAAAGAGTTGAGAATGTTAATTCAGCCATCTGATTAAAATGTCTGTTAATATCTTTCTAAATGTTCTCGTTTTCTTGCCCCCATAATTTCTTATTTTTTCCTGCTGTAAATTTTATTGATAGATTATTCCTACTTTTATTTCCTGGTTATCTTTACTCATTTCATTACTTTCTTTTATCACCACTTTTATATATATATATATATATATACTTATTTGCAGTCTTATGTTTTGTACTTTAGGATCTAATTTTTGCAACACTACTGTTCTCTCTCTCTCTCTCTCTCTCTCTCTCTCTCTCTCTCTCTCTCTCTCTCTCTCACACATAAAAATACTCTTACGAAAGTAAACGTAAGTAAAACTAATCATATTTAATCAAAAGTGGAAGGCAACAAATACCTCATCAAGAAAGAAAGAGAGAGAGAGAGAGAGGTATAAAAGGGTCAAGGCAACAGGCCTTATGGGAATTTCCATCACGTTATAATTCTCTCTCTCTCTCTCTCTCTCTCTCTCTCTCTCTCTCTCTCTCTCTCTCTGATATTAGGAGGCTAATCAGGGCGCGGAAAAGTTAACAGAAAGGTCGAATGACGAAAGTGAGTGAGTGAGAGAGATGGAGATGTAGTATTTTACCTCATAATCTTATGACGTTTTTCCCACAAGTGGGAAAAGGGTCATATCCTCATCAATTCACTCCTGCTTATCACTATGGCGAAATATTGGTTGGAGATGCTTGTCATTATTTTCTCTCTCCTCTGTTCTCCTCAGCTCTGACCGACCCTATTCTTCTTAGCAGCCAGGTATACGTAATTCAATGCCTAAGTCAACAACGGCACAATTAATTGGTAGGACAAGTTTTCATACTGTTCCTTTCTTATCCCCGCTGGGAGATCGAATGCAGGGCCTTTGGTTTCTTGTGAGTCTGTGCGTGTGTGGGTGCGTCTGTGTGTGTGCGCGGGCATGTGTAGGAGAAAGCGAGAAAGAGAAAGAGAGAGACTTTTATTTTTGTGCGGGAAGAAGATCCTTTTACATTAATACTGGGGTGAAAAAAGGAAGTGTGGTATGAATCATCTGATGGAGGCCCTTTCGCAATATTTCCATACTAACCTCGTATTGGTGGAGACGTTGTACTTTTGTTTCCGCTTGTGGGCTGTGTCTGGTTTCGCCAGTTTTTACTTACATAAGTTCCATTGCTGTGTAACTTGACACTCAAGTTTCACCTTAAAATCCCTTATTGCTTATTTCTATTTTGAGTATACGGCTGTTTTTCTTAGAAGCAGTAGCCCCAATAGACAACAGTATTCCATTTCGAGGTATATTACGCTTACAGAGGTTAGTATGATACTCAAAGTTGCAATTTTCTGTGATCTGAATTTTAAAAGTGCAAGGGACTTATTACTGCCGTCACCGAGGTAATAAATAAAAGTACTTATGTAAATATGCATCCATATACATATTTAAGAACATTGAGCCACAAAGAACCTATTAATAATGATTCTTACCTCATATTCATGACCTCGCAAAGAATGCCTTGCAACGTTGTCTTTCTTCTTTTGACGTTTTTATTGACATGTATTTTCCACTTCAACCCTGTGTATTATGCTAACACCGATGCCACTTCATAAATACATAGCATTGTCAATATCATTGGCATTGGCCTTTGTGCCCACATATTCTTTGTCATTCTTTCTTGATTCACCGCTTGTTTTGACTTTAGTTCTTCAAACTCTACTTTTTCTTTATATCAGTTTTGTATTTCAGGTCTCATCAGATATCCAAAATTTCATATTTGCCGCCCTTTATGTCACTACTTGTTTTTTAGCAGACTGATACTCATTCTTGACTTTGAAACAGTCCTCAATGATTATTTAGTTTTAGAACTGCAAAGACTTTGAAACAGCCCTCAATGATATAACTACAAAATTTTGTTTATAGATATTTAGTTGTAAAGCTTTTGCGATGTTTTTCAAGATGTCTTACTGCATTAAACCTTCTCTAAATGTTTTTTTATGGCCTAACATTCCAGATGATCTTTAGTATTTAATGGGTATGTGATCTATTTGGCGTCTGTGACTACCATTTGGAGATGTTTCAGATTTTCTATGGATGCCTTTTTTTTGGAAAAGTTCCTTCCAATGACCAGGTTATTTGCAGCACAAAAATAATTTATACTCATTTTCGTTTGCAATCTCTTCTAGGCCTTAGCTACCCATTAAGTCCTTTATATACCTACATTCCTCCAACCAACTTTAGCATTCATATCATCAACAATATTTCCTATATCTCTTTCTGATATTTCGTGTTTAACATTCTCTAGTTCTGTATAAAGTTAATCTGTTATTTCTTCGGAGAGTGTAGCCTATGTGTAAGTGCATAGCACAATATAAGTCACAGTACATTTATTGTTTTGATTTCAATCTTGCCACCAGTAATCTAACGATCCTTGTTCTTCCATGAGTTAGTGACTTCCCGGCGTTTCATACTAAGGTCATACCTTACCTGCTCTACTAATTTTATCTGCCGTTCATGATATACAACAATACCTCCAACCAGTGTCTTTTTTTCCAAATCCTTTGCACTGTGATTCGCAGACAGCTGAGATATCCAGTCTATTCCTCTTGAATGCATTTTCTCCCTTTCTATCTTTCCAGTTTGATTTAGGACTCTTCCGTTCCACTTTCCTAGTTTCAGTTTAGCCTTAGTAAATAATGATTCTCTTCCAGTTTTCCTCTACTCGATTTGAAGTCCTGCAAGGTGTTCCAACCTTACTTAATTACTTGCAAGCTTCCTTACCTAATAAGACTTCGATTACTTTCCGTTGTCACGGATTTGATATAAACGCAGAAATGCATTGATTAATACTTTTTTTTATGAAAGTTGAAATTGTCTACACTGGATTTTCTGTTGCTTTTTTTTTACTCTCTTTGCTTTTTAGACATTATTTTCATTTGTGTGGTCGGTTTATTTTTTATTATTTGCCTCATTATTGTCGGTTATTCTGAAATGAGTTTCTCATTTTCCAGTTATTGGTGCATTTGCTTCAATTACTATCCCTTTATATTGTTCCGTATCGTATTTTCGTACATTTGTTTCATCTATTCCAAGTTAACATACCAACTATCTTCAGTACATCGTGTATTATTGTATTATTTTTATACTAAATTTTTTATCTTCGTTATGTATGCTAGCCTCTTATTTCTTGAAAACTTCACTAGGGTCACGTACTGCGTGTGTGTGTGTTTGTTTGTTTGTTATGCTCTCTTAAAACAATTAATTATACCCATTCCCTTTTTTTTCGTCCTTGTGTTTTCGTGCAAATTTGTCCCTCTTGCCTTTCATTTGTCTAAGCCTCCCTTTGTTCTTAGTTCTGTTCTCCCTCTTGCTTCTATCTTCACTGATGCACTGCTCCCCTTTTATTTTCTCTTTCACTGCGAAATGACCGTTTCTGATGGCTGCTGTGCCCTCCGAAAACAATCCCGTTTCTCCTTCCCTTCCCTTTTTCCCTCTGCCTTCCCCTTCTCCTCCTCGTGTTTGTTTCCTTCACTAACGGAGGTGTTCCTTCTTTGAATTGATTCAGTTCTCCACTTTTACGGCCTACATTCTCCTTTATGTGTTGCCGCCGTTATTTCCCATTCACCTGCATCCATCTTCCATCATGACTTTTCTTTCCTCTGCGTTTTTATGTTTCTGTCAAGGTTTAGTTCTTCTCTTCGTCAGCGTTTGTTTATTCTTCAGTTGAGTGTCTGTTGTGATGTATTTTTCGCTTTTACTTCCAATACATTTTCGAGGAAGAGAAAAGACGAAGTGGCAGCAAATGGAATGTTATGTACATAACACATTTTTGGTCAAACTTACTAATTAGAAAACGTTTTATAACTAAAAGTGAATGAACGGCTTAGCTGTAAAGGAATAGGCACTTTTCTTTCTTTTCGAAAAGTTTTTACCAGGCCTAATTGTATTTTTCCAACGTTCCAATTAGAAATTTGTTAGTAACTGGAAGCGTGTAAAAGCTGTAAGGACAACGTGATTAATTCCTAATTGGGAGAAGTTTCTAAAGGAGCCTTGTCTTCTCGCCCAAAACGTTAGAATAATAAAACGTTTATAAAAGAATCGTTCAGAAACTCGAGTGATTAAGGGAGAACCATTAATCTATGACTGAAACCTTTATTTGTGGTATTAACCGCTTCATTTGTATGAAGTTCCCATTTGCCAAAAAGGTATACTTGTCTTCCCAAAAATGATGTGAAGTTCCGTTGATAAATTTCAGCTATCGAAAAGAATATGTCTCATGCACCTCCGTTAGTAATGTTGATTACATCTCTAGTTGAAGCCGTTACTGCTTCTTGCATAAAAGTGCACTCTTATACAAACTTCAGAAAAATGGTACTTGATAAGCAGTATAAGTGGTTGATCATTAAAGAAAGGAGATTAACCTCTCCCTCAAACGGTGTTAATTGCTCTAAATAATCACGTTGCAGATGAACTTTTCTAATTAGAACGTTTGAAAAGTAGGATGGGGCCAATTAGAAGCGTTCCGAAGAGGGAGAGAGGAATCTCCATTCCTTTTCAGCTTATATCGCTTACACATTTTTCATTATGAAACCTGTTCTGATTACAACGTTTGCACAAAAAAGTATTATGTGCATAATAAATTGCCTGGAAGAGGCTTGCTGGCAAACGAGCTGACAGAGAGAAAAGGAAAAAATATGCTAGGCTCCTAAAACAAGTTTTTTTTTTTGCCTTCATCTTAGAAACTTAAATCGCTTTAACAGTTTCATCCTTCATCACGCTCACGTATTCTAGAGTACTTGCCTCTTGTTTTCAAAAGAAATAGCGACACGACAGCTTTTCCAGTGAATAATAGTAATTACTGGCTAGTGCTGCTGTTGAGATGAGAAACGTTTATTTCTCAGTAATAATCTTGAAAGGCTAGAGGACTTTTGAGAAGCGAAATGTTGCTCTTGTAATAAGCTTGACAGGGTTGAACTTTTCCGAGATGAGGAACGTTGACCACTGTTGTAACTGCCTTAACAGAGTAGAGCGCTTGCGAGGTGAAACACATCTGTCGCCCTTGTTATAGCCTTGACGTTAGAGTCAAGAAACATCTGTCGCTCTTAGAATGGCCTTGTAGGACTGAAGCATTTTCAAGATGAGAAATATGTGTTCTTCTTGCAATAGCCTTGATGGATTGGAGTGAATCGCTCTTGTAATGCGATTCACGGAGTGGAGCGCTTTTGCGGTTAGAAACTCGCTCTCGTTATAGCCATGAAGCTGTGGAGCGGTTTAGCGGGTGAGAGACGTCCGTTGCTCCCCAAATAATCTTGAAAGAGTGGAGCCTTTTCGAGGTGAGAAACGTCGTGTTGTTTCTGTAATAGCCCTGATGGAATGGAGTGCTTTCGAGGCGAGAAATGCATGTTGTGGTGAATTTGATTCATTCACCGAGCCCCAAAAATATAGTCCTGCAAACTGCAGGTTAGCAACTGGACAACAGAGAATTTGATAGTGCATTCACTTCCTTCTATTGCTCAGGGAAAGTCTTCAGTGCATTTAGGAAATTTGTGATGACGCTAGTAACCTACGATCCCAGTTCTGATACCATTCAGGGTAGCCTTATCTTTTCACTAATGATTTTTTATATACTGGTACATGTTTTGTGAATTTCTCTTCGATGATCTGTTTGTTTTTAATCTCTTCTGTCACTTGGAAAGACAATATGATTTACATTACGGAACAGTAAATTCATTGGCACGAAATGGGCGGAGATGGGTGGGAGATGTTGAGAGTGTAGGGAGTAGTGATCTAAATTAGCATCAACCAGCAAGAGACTTTAACCTGAACCAGGTTACAGGTGAAGTATTAATGCTTAATTGGCAACTGATAATTGTTGCCAATTATGGTATTCAATAACACGCTTATTATCCAGCTAAGAAATTAAGTGTGAGAACTGGACAAAAAAATGTGCTGATGTATCGTCAAGAAAAGTTCATCTAATTGTTTGTTCAAGGGAGTAATTAGAATCAGTTGTATAGGTATAAAACCAATTCCTTGGTTGACCTTCAAAGGCAAACTTAATCATTATTAGAATTGCCTTTTTATTTCCTAACGTCAGACTTAGGAGAGGTAACCCTAGGTTATGTTAGTAAACAGTTTTTAAGGAAATTTTATACCAATAATTTTGTGACTAAAATTAAAGTTAGAAATGATTATATGAAATAACATCAGAACTACTTCTGGTTCAGTGATGACAATGGTGGTACTGAGGAGAGGTGCATCAGACGGGACTTTGACCAATGGCTTGGAGGATAACTGGGCTTTGTCGAAATTTGCCGTTCGACCCACATGCCACACCTTTTAGATGGAACTGTTAAGACAGTAATCACTGACGACCGAGGGAATATTCCCTTGGACCTGCCTCATTGTTGCCTTTAACTGAATAGAAAACGTAAGGTATTGACTGGGGGAGCAGTGGGGGTCATGATCAAGAAGCTGATCAAACAGGAGATCCATAACAGATCCGTCCGACCCTTCTCTTAAAATTTTGCTAAAGAATTCTACGGCAATATTAAAGCTGCCTGATAGGTATGATGACTTTCGTAGAGGGAGTGAGCAACAGAAGTACATATTAGACTGAAAAGAACGAAAAAGGGAGACGCTTGGATACGTCAGTCTTTCGTTCGTGGTGGAGTGGAAACGTTGGCTGCTCACATAATAGTCCTGACGGAGTGGATCGCTCTCGAGATGAGGGACGTCAGTCGGCAGTTTTATTAATAGCTTTGACTGTGGGACACGGCTGTTTCTTACGTATTGGATCTCTCTCGAGGTGGGAAAGGTCGGTTACTCTTGTATATTATATCTCTGTCAAGGTGAAAACACTAGTTCCTCGTGTAGATTATATCTCGCTGGAGGTGAGAAACGTCAGTCGTGTAAATTACCTCTAGCTTGTGTGTGTGTGTGTGTGGTTGGGGGGGGGGGGTGGGGGGGGGGGTAGAGAGGAAAAATGTCGGTTACATGTGTAAATTACACTTTCTCTTGGTGAGAAACGTTGTTCCTTGTGTAAATTCCGTCTCTCTGGAGGTGAGAAAACTCAGTTAAAGCATGTCTCTCGAGAGAAACGTCAGTTGCATGAGTAAATTACATGTCACTCGAAGTGAGAAACATTATTGCTTGTGTAAATTGCGTCTCTGGAGGTGAGAAATGTCAGTTGCTTATGTAAATTACATCTCTTTTGAGGTGAGAAAATTACATTCCTCTCGAGGTGAGAAAGGACGGTTAAATTTGTAAATTAATCTTCAGTTGCTTGTGTAAGTTACGTCTGGCTGGAGGTGAGAAACGTCGGTTGCTTGTTTAAATTACATCTCTCTGTAGGTGTCAAACGTCAATTGCGCCTGTGAATTACAGTGACAGAGGTTCATCTTGAGATGAGAAACGTTGGCCTTTCGTGTAATATCCTTGAGATGGTAGAGCGCTTTTGAAAATGAGAAACGTCAGTCTGATGTTTGGGTAATATCTTCCTTTTAGAAAGAGTGAGGCACACTGAAGATGAACAATATTTTGACCTTTAATAACCTTGTCATGTTGCAGTGTGGTTTGTCATATCATCTGGGAATCGACTTTATTTGACATTTTTTCTCGGGGTTATTTAAAGATGTTTGAGACAGATTGGGTGAAATGTCGTTACTCATGAAATTTTTCTGTATTTTATATTATCGATTAAACTAAATAAACTTTGACCAATGTTTTAGCGTCTGTTTTGTTTTTCTTTGGTTAATTAAAGTTATTTTTCTCGTCACAAATATTTCCATTTCTGTGGAAGCTTGTTTGCAAAGTATATAGTTAGATCAATAATTATGTAAACAATACATGTATCATAAAAGGAAGTATTTTTCTTAAGTAGAATACCTATCTCATGATATGTACGTACAATAACCCAGGCCTTTCATAGAGAAGTTAGGAATTTAAAACCTTTGTTATCTCAAAATGATAAAATTAGAAAAGACCAACATTACCTGCCAGCCAGGAAGTTGGGCAGCTTAGCAGGGAAGTGACCCAAGAGATCAACTGTAAAGTAAAACGAATAAATGTATGTATAGGGAATTTGAAAGGACGTTGTTTACAGTGCGCCGCGCATGTTACTTGTAGTTAATTTCGTAGAGAGAGAGAGAGAGAGAGAGAGAGAGAGAGAGAGAGACTTATGATAGGTTCCTTTTTTTATAATTCTCATATGAAAAGTTTTATTTTCTATTTATTATTTATGATAATGTGACCTCCACCTTTGTAACTTATTTGTTCAAAGTGTGCCATATGGACAATCTTCAGACAGTAATTTGTATTACGTAAAACTATGACAACGAGGTTATCTCATGTATGAGTAAAACACACCTAGTACCGGAACAGTATTTATTTTCTCCGTGGACACATTTATTTTAATATACAGATATACAAAAATGTCATTCCTAAGGAAACTCATTTACAAACTTTGATTAACATAAATCACCTCTTCTCCCCGATGATTCTAAATGATATTTGTACAACACATCTTTAATATTACAAAATGGTTATAATGGCAACCTTCATGCCCACCAGTTTAAACAATACATTCAGTAACGTCGTTGGGTCCCAAATAGGACTGCAGATCCTGCTCTTAAAATTCAGAAACTGTAAATTAATTTCGCT
>NC_061100.1:2289531-2314084 GCF_015104395.2 Macrobrachium nipponense | reverse complement strand
AGAGGTTCCTCTTGGAAAATGTTTGCTTCGGTGTCATTTGTCAGTCAGAAAGAGAGAGGAACAAGTTACATATATAGTATATATATATATATATATATATATATATAATATATATATATATATATATATTTAAAAAGGCCAGTATTAAAGATAAGTCGTCGTTTAAACAGAGCAAAATCGAAGCATTGTAAAAGATTATATATATAAATAAATAAATAAATTCTGAAATGCTAAAATCAAAAAGGACCATCCTGAGACGAGAACAGAATTTTGAATAACCGAAATGCGTTTCTATTATACAACAAAGAAGCTTTATTCTTTAATAAACCTTAGATTAAAGTAAAGAAAATATCGAAATAGTCCCAGAGAGTTTACAGTTTTGTTTCAGTATGGCGCGTTGTATAGTGTGTAACTTTCCCATAACTTTTGACGGAAATCTAATAAAATAAGAAACTTATTTTAAACCGGTTTGTGTAGCCTTCTGTGCGTGAGGAGATTTTGGATTTAGAATTTAAATAAACGCAACATACATATGTATATACGTGTATATATATATATATATATATATATATATATATATATAATATATATATATATATATATATATGATATATATGATATATGTGTGTGTGTGTGTGTGTGTGTGGGTAGGGTTCCATTTGTGTCTGGAGACTACCAGATATCTCCATTGGTTTTTCAGAACAATTCCTTTTTCCAGTCATGTTTGATATTCATGGATTTCAAAGGATACTGTAGGAAAATGTATGGACAAATTAGTTCTAATGCTTTCCTAACAGCGGCAGAACCAGTACTGCATCTTCAAATAGATATTTTTTAATATATTAATGTTTGATTTTAATTTCATTTATTTTTCATAAATAAACGTTTGAAGAGCAATGAAGGAGAAATATTTATTTATAAAATCAATTCCATTTCATCATTTAACACTGAAAATTTTGTCAATAATTTTGAAAGCGATTTATGTGCTTGGCTTAAGTAAATAATTTATTGGTACAGTTACTGAAAAATAATTATAATTTATTATTAAATACTGGAACACTTTACCCTTTCCAGTTGTTCCAAAAGAGTGAATGTCCAGTTTGCAAAGAAGACACTTCGAGGCCTCCAATCAGCGGAATGGAACAATTTAGACAGTAATTACAGATGAAACTAAGTAAAAAAATGGTTTTTTGTTTTTCGAATTTTGTTTTTCGGTCAAGATAATTATCATTATTATTATTACAAGAGAAAAGAAGACCATCTTTTGGAGGGCTTACTGAAGTATAATGATAAAACAATTCAGAACCCTTTATCGTATATTGAGTCTTTTCATTACAACCGACCCAACGGCAGTGCCTCTGTACTAAACACATTCAGTCAGGTCATCCTTCATCGGTATCTTTGTTTTGAGAAGTCATTTCACTTTCACTGAATATTGTCTTTGCGCTTATTCCATCATAACCTTTTGTTTTGAATCTAAGTTAATTTAATATATTGATTCCACTTTAAATATTGAATTCATTCATAGGCACATTCAGGTCTTCATCAGCTTCTGGTATATTCTTGCCTCGTATTCATGACCTCGCAAAGAATGCCTTGCAACGTTGTCTTTCTTCTTTTGACGTTTTTATTGACATGTATTTTCCTCTTCCTCTTTTCCAATGAAACCCTGTGTATTATGCTAACACCGATGCCACCTCATGAATACATAGCATTGTCAATATCATTGGCATTGGCCTTTGTGCCCACATATTCTTTGTCATTTTTTCTTGATTCACCGCCTGTCTTGACTTTAGTTCTTCAAACTCTACTTTTTCTTTACATCAGTATTGTATTTCAGGTCTCATCAGATATCCAAAATTTCCTATTTGCCGCCCTTTATGTCACTACTTGTTTTTTAGCAGACTGATACTCATTCTTGACTTTGAAACAGTACTCAATGATTATTTAGTTTTAGAACTGCAAAGACTTTGAAACAGCCCTCAATGATATAACTACAAAATTTTGTTTATAGATATTTAGTTGTAAAGCTTTTGCGATGTTTTTCAAGATGTCTTACTGCATTAAACCTTCTCTAAATGTTTTTTTATGGCTATGTGATCTATTTGGTGTCTGTGACTACCATTTGGAGATGTTTCAGATTTTCTATGGATGCCTTTTTGTTGGAAAAGTTCCTTCCAATGACCAGGTTATTTGCAGCACAAAAATAATTTATACTCATTTTCGTTTGCAATCTCTTCTAGGCCTTAGCTACCCATTAAGTCCTTTATTATACCTACATTCCTCCACCAACCAACTTTAGCATTCATATCATCAACAATATTTCCTATATCTCTTTCTGATATTTCGTGTTTAACATTCTCCAGTTCTGTATAAAGTTAATCTGTTATTTCTTCGGAGAGTGTAGCCTATGTGTAAGTGCATAGCACAATATAAGTCACAGTACATTTATTGTTTTGATTTCAATCTTGCCACCAGTAATCTAACGCTCCTTGTTCTTCCATGAGTTAGTGACTTCCCGGCGTTTCATACTAAGGTCATACCTTACCTGCTCTACTAATTTTATCTGCCGTTCATGATATACAACAATACCTCCAACCAGTGTCTTTTTTTCCAAATCCTTTTCACTGTGATTCACAGACAGCTGAGATATCCAGTCTATTCCTCTTGAATGCATTTTCTCCCTTTCTATCTTTCCAGTTTGATTTAGGACTCTTCCGTTCCACTTTCCTAGTTTCAGTTTAGCCTTAGTAAATAATGATTCTCTTCCAGTTTTCCTCTACTCGATTTGAAGTCCTGCAAGGTGTTCCAACCTTACTTAATTACTTGCAAGCTTCCTTACCTAATAAGACTTCGATTACTTTCCGTTGTCACGGATTTGATATAAACGCAGAAATGCATTGATTAATACTTTTTTTTATGAAAGTTGAAATTGTCTACACTGGATTTTCTGTTGCTTTTTTTTTTACTCTCTTTGCTTTTTAGACATCATTTTCATTTGTGTGGTAGGTTTATTTTTTATTATTTGCCTCATTATTGTCGGTTATTCTGAAATGAGTTTCTCTTTTTCCAGTTATTGGTGCATTTTCTTCAATTACTATCCCTTTATATTGTTCCGTATCGTATTTTCGTACATTTGTTTCATCTATTCCAAGTTAACATACCAACTATCTTCAGTACATCGTGTATTATTGTATTATTTTTATACTAAATTTTTTATCTTCGTTATGTATGCTAGCCTCTTATTTCTTGAAAACATCACTAGGGTCACGTACTGCGTGTGTGTGTTATGCTCTCTTAAAACAATTAATTATACCCATTCCCTTTTTTTTCGTCGTTGTGTTTTCGTGCAAATTTGTCCCTCTTGCCTTTCATTTGTCTAAGCCTCCCTTTGTTCTTAGTTCTGTTCTCCCTCTTGCTTCTATCTTCACTGATGCACTGCTCCCCCTTTTGTTTTCTCTTTCACTGCGAAATGACCGTTTCTGATGGCTGCTGTGCCAGAATTTTCCTTCCTCCGAAAACAATAGTTTCCTCCCTTCCCTTTTTCCCTCTGCCTTCCCCTTCTCCTCCTCGTGTTTGTTTCCTTCACTAACGGAGGTGTTCCTTCTTTGATTTGATTCAGTTCTCCACTTTTACGGCCTACATTGCCTCCTTTGTGTGCCGCCGTTATTTCCATTCACCTGCATCCATCTCCATCGTGACTTTTCTTTCCTCTGCGTTTTTTATGTTTCTGTCAAGGTTTAGTTCTTCTCTTCGTCAGCGTTTGTTTATTCTTCAGTTGAGTGTCTGTTGTGATGTATTTTTCGCTTTTACTTCCAATACATTTTCGAGGAAGAGAAAAGGCGAAGTGGCAGCAAATGGAATGTTATGTACATAACACATTTTTGGTCAAACTTACTAATTAGAAAACGTTTATAACTAAAAGTGAATGAACGGCTTAGCTGTAAAGGAATAGGCACTTTTCTTTCTTTTCGAAAAGTTTTTACCAGGCCTAATTGTATTTTTCCAACGTTCCAATTAGAAATTTGTTAGTAACTGGAAGCGTGTAAAAGCTGTAAGGACAACGTGATTAATTCCTAATTGGGAGACGTTTCTAAAGGAGCCTCGTCTTCTCGCCCCAAAACGTTAAGAATAATAAAACGTTTATAAAAGAATCGTTCAGAAACTCGAGTGATTAAGGGAGAACCAATTAATCTATGACTGAAAACCTTTAGGTTTTTGGTATTAACCGCTTCATTTGTATGAAGTTCCCATTTGCCAAAAAGGTATACTTGTCTTCGCAAAAATTATGTGAAGTTCCTTGATAAATTTCAGCTATCGAAAAGAATATGTCTCATGCACCTCCGTTAGTAATGTTGATTACATCTCTAGTTGAAGCCGTTACTGCTTCTTGCATAAAAGTGCACTCTTATACAAACTTCAGAAAAATGGTACTTGATAAGCAGTATAAGTGGTTGATCATTAAAGAAAGGAGATTAACCTCTCCCTCAAACGGTGTTAATTGCTCTAAATAATCACGTTGCAGATGAACTTTTCTAATTAGAACGTTTGAAAAGTAGGATGGGGCCAATTAGAAGCGTTCCGAAGAGGGAGAGAGGAATCTCCATTCCTTTTCAGCTTATATCGCTTACACATTTTTCATTATGAAACCTGTTCTGATTACAACGTTTGCACAAAAAAGTATTATGTGCATAATAAATTGCCTGGAAGAGGCTTGCTGGCAAACGAGCTGGCAGAGAGAAAAGGAAAAAATATGCTAGGCTCCTGAAACAAGTTTTTTTTTTTTGCTTCATCTTAGAAACTTAAATCGCTTTAACAGTTTCATCCTTCATCACGCTCACGTATTCTAGAGTACTTAGCTCTTGTTTTCAAAAGAAATAAAGACACGACAGCTTTTCCAGTGAATAATAGTAATTACTGGCTAGTGCTGCTGTTGAGATGAGAAACGTTTATTTCTCAGTAATAATCTTGAAAGGCTGGAGGACTTTTGAGAAGCGAAATGTTGCTCTTGTAATAAGCTTGACAGGGTTGAACTTTTCCGAGATGAGGAACGTTGACCACTGTTGTAACTGCCTTGACCGAGTAGAGCGCTTGCCAGGTGAAAAGCATCTGTCGCCCTTGTTATAGCCTTGACGTGGTGTAGCACTTTAGAGTCAAGAAACATCTGTCGCTCTTAGAATTGCCTTGTAGGAATGAGGAATTTTCAAGATGAGAAATATCTGTTCTTCTTGCAATAGCCTTGATGGATTGGAGTGAATCACTCTTGTAATACGATTCACGGTGTGGAGCGCTTTTGCGGTTAGAAATTCGCTCTCGTAATAGCCATGAAGCTGTGGAGCGGTTTAGCGGGTGAGAGACGTCCGTTGCGCTTTTAATAATCTTGAAAGAGTGGAGCCTTTTCGAAGTGAGAAACGTCGTGTTGCTTCTGTAACAGCCCTGATGGAGTGGAGTGCTTTCAAGGTGAGAAATGCATGCTGTGGTGAATTTGATTCATTCACCGAGCCCCTAAAATATAGTCCTGCAAACTGCAGGTGAGCAACTGGGCAACAGGGAATTGGATAGTGCATTCACTTCCTTCTTTTGCCCAGGGAAAGTCTTCAGTGCATTTAGGAAATTTGTGATGACGCTAGTAACCTACGATCCCAGTTCTGATACCATTCAGGATTGCCTTATCTTTTCACTAATTATTTTTTATATACTGATACATGTTTTGTGAATTTCTCTTCGATGATTTGTTTGTTTTTAATCTCTTCTGTCACTTGGAAAGACAATATGATTTACATTACGGAACAGTAAATTCACTGGGACGAAATGGGCGGAGATGGGTGGGAGATGTTGAGAGTGTAGGGAGTAGTGATCTAAATGAGCATCAACAGCAAGAGACTTTAACCTGAACCAGGTTACAGGTGAAGTATTAATGCTTGATTGGCAACTGATAATTGTTGCCAATTATGGCATTCAATGAAACGCTCATTATCCAGCTAAGAAATTAAGCGTGGGAACGCGACAAAATATGTGCTGATATATCGTCAAGGAAAGTTCATCTAATTGTTTGTTCAAGGGAGTAATTAGAATCAGTTGTATAGGTATAAAACTTATTCCTCGGTTGACGTTCAAAGGCAAACTTAATCATTATCAGAATTGCCTTTTAATTTTCTAACGTCAGACTTAAGAGAGGTAACCCTAGTTTAGGTTAGTAAACAATTTTTAAGGAAATTTTATACCAATAATTTTGTTACTGAAACAAGAGTTAGAAATGATTATATGGAATAAAATCAGAACTACTTCTGTTTCGGTGATGACAGTGGTGGTACTGAGGAGAGGTGCATCAGACGGGACTTTGACCAATGGCCTGGAGGATAACTGGGCTTTGTCGAAATTTGCAGTTCGAACCCGCCACCCCCCCCCCCCCCCCCCTCTCCAAAGCCACATATTTTTGGGGAATTGTTAAGACAGTTATAACAGACGACAGAGAGAATATTTCCCTGGACCTGTCTAATTGTTAGCTTTGACTAAATAAAAAACGTAAGGTATTGACTGGGAGAGCAGTGTGGATCATGAGGGTTATGATCAAGAAGCTGATCAAACAGGAGATACATAACAGATCTGTCCGACCCTTCTCTTAAAATTTTGCCAAAGAATTCTACGGCAATATTAAAGCCACTGGATAGGTATGGTGACTTTCGTAGAGGGAGTGAGCAACAGAAGTACATATTAGAGTGAAAAGAACGAAAAAGTGAGACGTGTGGATACGTCAGTCTTTCGTTCGTGGTGGAGTGGAAACGTTGGCTGCTCATATAATAGTCCTGACGGAGTGGATCGCTCTCGAGATGAGGGACATCAGTCGGCCGTGTAATAGCGTTGACTGTGGGACGTGGCTGTTTCTGCCAGTTGTGTAGCTGCCTTGACATAGTGGATCTCTCTCGAGGTGGGAAAGGTCGGTTACTCTTGTAAATTGTATCTGTCAAGGTGAAAACACCAGTTCCCCGTGTATATTATATCTCGCTGGAGGTGAGAAACTTCAGTTGTTGTGTAAATTACATATCTTGGGGGGTGGGGTGAGAAATGTTGTTTACTTGTGTAAATTACAACTTTCTCATGGTGAGAAACGTTGTTCCTTGTGTAAATTACGTCTCTCTCGAGGTTAGAAACATTATTGCTTGTGTAAATTGCGTCTCTGGTGGTGAGAAAAGTCAGTTGCTTGTGTAAATTACATCTCTCGAGGTGAGAAAGAACAGTTAAATTTGCAAATGAATCGTCAGTTGCTTGTGTTAAGGTGTCTTCTCCTGGAAGTAAGGAAACGTCGGTTGCTTGTGTAAGTTAGTCTCTCTGGAAGTGAGAAACGTCGGTTGCTTGTGTAAAGTACATCTCTCTCGAGGTGAGACTCTTCAGTCGATTGTTTAAATTACATCTCTCTGTAGGTGACAAAGGTCAATTGCGCCTGTGAATTACATTGACAGAGTTGCTCATCTTGAGATGAGAAACGTTGGCCTTTCGTGTAATATCCTTGACATGGTAGAGCGCTTTTGATAATGAGAAAAGTCAGTCTGCTGTTTGGGTAATATCTTTCTTTTAGAACGAGTGAGGCACACTGAAGATGACATATATTTTGACCTTGAATAACCTTGTCATGTTACAGTGTGGTTTGTCATATCATCTGGGAATCCACTTGATTTGACATTAGTTTCTTGGGGTTATTTAAAGATGTTTGAGACAAACGTTACTCATGAAATTTTTCTGTATTTTATATTATCGATTAAACTAAATAAAACATCACCAATGTTTTAGCGTCTGTTGTTTTTCTTTTGTTAATCTGCTATTTTTCTCGTTACAAATATTTCCATTTCTGTGGAAGCTTGCTTTCAAAGTATATAGCTTGATCAATAATTATGTAAACAATACATGTATCATAAAAGGGGGTAGTTTCCTTAAGTAGAATACCTATCACATGGTATGTATGTACAATAACCCAGGCCTTTCCTAGAGAAGTTAGCAATTTAAAACCTTTGTTATCTCAAAATGATAAAATTAGAAAAGACCAACATTACCTGCCAGCCAGGAAGTTGGGCAGCTTAGCAGGGAAGCGACCCAAGAGATCAACTGTAAACTAAAACGAATAAATCTATGTATAGGGAATTTGAAAGGACGTTGCTTACAATGCGCCCCGCATACTACTTGCAGTTAATTTCGTAGAGAGAGAGAGAGAGAGAGAGAGAGAGAGAGAGGAGAGAAGAGAGAGAGAGAGAGAGAGAGAGAGACTTATGATAGGTTCCTTTTTTTATAATTCTCATATGAAAACGGTTTTATTTTCTATTTATTATTTATGATAATGTGATCTCCACCTTTGTAACTTATTTGTTCAAAGTGTGCCATATGGAAAATCTTTAGACAGTAATTTGTATTACGTAAAACTATAACAACGAGGTTATCTCGTATATAAGTAAAACACACCTAGCACCGGCACAATATTTATTTTCTCCGTGAACACATTTATTTTAATATACAGATATACAAAAATGTCATTCCTAAGGAACCTCATGAACAAACTTTGATTAACATAAATCACCTCTTCTCCCCGATGATTCTAAATGATATTTATACAACACATATTTAATTCTACAAAATGGTTATAATGGCAACCTTCATGCCCACCAGTTTAAACAAAACATTCAGTAAAGTCGTTGGGTCCCAAATAGGACTGCAGATCCTGCTCCTAAAATTCAGAAACTGGAAATTAATTTCGCTGTTTGCCCTTTAAGAGTTTAGAGTTATTAACTCTCTGCAACATCGTTTGTCTCATATTTTAAGAACTGAGTATCCAGCCTGCCTGGAGACTTACGTTCTATCCAGTTGAAAGGGAAAATAAAAGGTTTAAGCTGTTATAGTATGATATTATTTTTGAATTTCAGTTTGTCAGTACAGCATACAAATGATGGTGTCTCTGGAGTGAATACGAAACAGGAGAATGCCATTCTTTTGCCATTTGTTAGAAAATTAATCATATTGCATTACTCAATGTCGAAGCGAGAGACTCACCCTTTCACAGGTATACAAAAAGAAAAAAATTAACTTACATTTGAAAATGTAAAATACAGTTTGAATCTATAACACCCAGACAATTAATTGTTTATGAAAAAAAATTACCGGTCAAAAGTATTTTAGCTGAAATGGATTTTTTTTGTCTAAACCCTAAATATGAAATAGTAATATGCTCTCCATTTACATTTAAAAAAATAGTTATTCAAATTTATTCCTTCTTTGAAGTTCGTATATGCATTAAAAAAAAAAAGTCCAGTATGATATGCCCTGAATATGGGAGCTGATAATTATTCATACAGGGCTACTCGTGATTTACAAGTAAAGTCATACGTATTCACAGACGCACTTCATATGAAAGTTGTTACACGCTTTCACATAAATCGGTTGCATATTGATATCTTAACAAATCATCAATCACCTCTCTCTCTCTCTCTCTCTCTCTCTCTCTCTCTCTCTCTCTCTCTCTCTCTTACATTTTTACTTTTCAAAACTCCTGTTTTCTTAATTTTCTTAATTACATTCTCTCTTTTAGGTTTAAAGTCCCTGCAGAACATTGTCTTAGTCTTCATAATTTTCTTTACTGTTATACCCCTTATCATTATTAAATACTTGCTATGAACTAAGATTAGAATTAAACGTTAGTAACTGTTCCTTCCTCTTTTCTTCTTTCCTTGGCATATTTTCAACATATCTATAAAATAAAAGATACAGATTAGATCACACTTCATTTACATATCTGCAAAAAAGAATATATGAACTAACATTTTGATATTTCACACTTGAAACAGACTCAATACATCTTGGACCTAATAATGATGTCTCGAAGACTTATCAGTCCATCCGAGGAGATAGCGTGCGCTCACTTCTGTTAAAAGATCAAAACCTTTTATTCAAAATTCAGTAGAGGTAATAAGTGGATGCAAAATAAGCTGACCCTCTCCTTCACACTTTAGGTTCTTTAGATCTTTAAGCTTATAACCCCCTTTAAAGAATCAAGGTGCTCTTCTCCAGTTTATACAGTGAAGTTTTCAAAATTTAAAATGCCTTATCGTCCAGAATGGTCATATATGTATACATCTTCGTTTGCAACTCTCTTGGGCACGTAATGGTTACATGTCCATATTCCTGGCGATGGAAGCAGTCCTTATAAGGAGGTAAAAATGGTTGTATTTTCAGTCAAAATATCCTGCTCTGAATAGATCTGGCAGACTAAGAACATTATAAGACCATAATGTATGTATGTATATATAAAAGTTATCTATGTTATCACTACTTCACTTACAGCATCTTTCAATTGCTTTAATTCCCCCCTCCTCCGCCCCCCACCCCCCAAAAAAAATGTAGTACATACACAGTAAATGATTTTTTGACACTAGGTTGGGTAAGGTTTGCAGGTAAAGAGCCTGGCCAGGATGACCTGGCACCCTAGGTTAGGTTGGGGAAAGTGATGTTTGGATGGATCCCCGCAACTGGCTTTAATAACGCAGTTTTCAAACCACTTTTTTCTGGTTTATGCATGTAAGCATTGTCTAAATGGTGTAATTCACTCAATTTTGGTTTCCTACCCTCAAACCTCCGGTATCTCTCTAGGATATCTACATAACTGTTATACATGAGAGGTTGGGGAAACAAATAGCTAAGGTAGTAAGGGCCAACAACAGGCGAAAATATGAAATGCACTCCTGTAAGGAGCCCCCCCCCAAAAAAAAAAAAAAAAAAAAAAAATGTTTCATTGTTTGGTGAGATTTTAAATCACTACACCCGAGAACAATTTCTGCCCAAATACATGAACAACTTATTCTTCTGGCTAGCCTATACAGGTAGTCCCTGGTTTACAAAGGTTTTGGCTTATGACGTTTTGAGGTTGTGATACTTTTCAATTATATTCATCAGAAATTATTCCCAGGATTACAACGTTTATGACACCTATCAGGCAGAAGATATATGACTCCAAAAAGGCAAAATAATCAATATTTGGAGTTTTTTTCTTATAAAAAACACAATATGAATGCAGTTCACACAGTTTTCAATACACCCAAAGCATTAAAAGTAAGATTTTCTTAGGATTTTTGGCGATTTTTGAAGATGTTCCGGCTTACGATGTGTCTCAAGAATGAAACCCCAATATAAACATATATATAACAATCATATAAGGGCCTCAAGGGGCATAGTAGGTTTTTGAGAGCTTCTGAGCTTTTGCCAATTAGGTAATCAAAGTGTGGACTAACCTACTGACAATTCTGCAGTCATTCATGATGGGGTATATTTGTAAAATAACCAATATCCAAATTCTGAAGCAGTAACTGGGCAGTCTGTATTTCTAGTACAACTCTGCACGGACTGTAAGGAATGGTTTTGCAAATAAGAAAGTCATTAGGGAGGCCGATGTTCAGGAAGGGATTGGTTAAGGAATCCTATTATAAGACGAACCAAACTAACCTAACGTGCCCTAGCCTACCCTAACCTAGTTGGCCATGTTACTTGGCGAGGGGGCACCGGCCCCATGGGGACCCCGGACCCCAGGTGAAGTAAACTCCACATCTTACCAAATGTTTCCCTGTAACATTGTGCATGCACGCTAGCATTCACGATGGGCACCATTCAAAACAATCAGTTCTGAGGTTAATTACTGTTGACCGACAAAAATAATCGGTGAATTCTTTATAAGCAAGCAAAATACTATAGAAAAAGTCAATTTCCAGGGAAATACCTGATGTAGAGCAATTACTTTGAAATACTGGGTAGTTTTCTATTAACCTATTTTAGGTAAAATTCCAATACAATCCAACCTATACCTGAATTACATATTTAGTACAGCCCCCCCCCACCCCCTCCCCGCCCCCTCCGTGGACACGGCCATTGAAACAAAGACGATTAATATCTCAGTAATGGAAAATGTATTATCTTTAGCTTTCCTTACACATATTAACCTTACCTAATAAAAAATTCAACACTGAAAAATGGTAGTGTTGCAACATACACTATTTTTTATGGGAGTCAATAAAATAACCTACACCTAACATATATTAGGCTACATTAATGTAAACGTGGACTCTGTTGCATCAGGCAACGGTCGAACGAAAGTAATGAAACTGCATTAATCTAATGCAGCACACTTTACAAAAGGCAATGTTGAATTGGGATGATGATATTTGGTTTATGCTTAAACTATGAGCAGTTCCATAACTTCTATCACGGACTGCCGGCTGAGGATATGAAGTAGTAGGTCAACGCCACCAATAACAATTACAATTTCAAAGCCTTAACTGGGTGCAATTCCTTATATGAAACATTATTTAACATTACTATGACCTAACCTTACATGATACAAAGTAATATTACCAAAAGATTAACTTACCGAGGATAATAAAGCCAGATATATCAGCCTACAGATACGGAAGCCGGCTTCAGTTACAGGAAGAGCCAGACAATTGTCCTCCTTGGCTTGGCCTTGCCTTGGTTGAGCAAGTGTTGCCAAATGTAAACACCGAAATTCGCCAACCAAATTGCGAAAATCCGCTGTTTTGACCACAAATCCGCTAGATTTTTCATTTGTTGGTAAAAATATTATTCTTAACACTTCTAAGATATGCTAGTGTAATTCATCATCAAGATATCAAGACCGGGTGTCCAGATGTCCCTAGTTATTTGAGCAAAGATACACTTCAGACTTTGGTTTAAGTCTTTAAATTGGCAACTTCAGTATGTACTACAATAAACTCCCACTTGCAATAGGGAAGACTGCCAATATCTTATCCTATAAGTGTTATGTCAGTGTTAACTGACAATAAATAGGGAATAAGGGGCATAAATCTCAGAAGGACTGTTTAATGTGTATGTAAAAAGAAGGAAGAAACGGTAAGCATTAAACAGTATCCACAATTTTGCCTTCTCTGTTGTGTTTGTGCTAGAATCCTTGCTGAATTAATCCTCCATTTAAAAAATTAAATCATTATCCTCTTCAAGTTCCTATTTCATAATCAGTTGGAGGTAATAGCGGTACTGGTGTGCTTCCTCAAATGATAGGCTGCACTATATACTGCTATTGCTCTTATTCTTATTTCACACTCTTACGAATATCGTAAGTTTACAATCTTTTTTTCTTTCTTTTGTGAACCTTTTTCTTTTTTTGTAGTATGCTGACAGTAAGTCATGTAGTTCTTAAAATAATTACCGAACTATATTTTCTAATACTATAGTAACACATAAGCTAACTTATTAATTCGTAACGTGACAAGGGACTGTCAACGAATAACAAATATGCTTTCAATAGAAAGCCACTAAAATCTGTTAACATCTTTCAAAATCAACCCGATTTCCCGCTGACCGCAAAGTTTAAAATCCGCCAACAATAACTGTGAATACGTCAGCATTAGCGATTTTTTTTCGTTAGGTTGGCAACGCTAGATTCCAATAATAACATTTTCCTATTGAAAGTTCTTTTCAAAGCTTATAGAAATTCTATTAACTTCGCTGTGCATGGTCAATATATAAAAATAATTAATTAGATTATATCATATAAATAATGGCTTATAACTATAAAGGTAGCTTCAGTTACATATGGGGCAACCGTTGCATTCACTAATCCCTTAGATTATTAGGCTAATAATTATGTGCTCATACCGCTTTATTTTTCCTTTGCGTACGTTAATGTTTTCACGTACGATCAATGCAATGGAATATGAGATGAAAATAATTCATGCTCACCACTGCATGCATCTCTTGCTAATTAATTTTCCAATAAAAATTAAACCAACCGAATCCTTGTTTCAATTTTTTTTTTCGTCCAAACCTTTTTTGCAATTTGTTCCTTATAGTGGTAAAAACGATCCCTAAATAACCATATTACTGTTACATTATTTGCACGTCAGTCCCAGCAAGAGAAAAAGCCTTTGACGTTTGTATAAATGATGACAGGAAGCAGGACTGTTTACTTATTTGTCGTGCCCACAGAGTGACTAACGAGCTGAATTTCCCAATTTCCCTATAACTATTTATTCTTGCATGTAGGGCCATGGCTTAAAAACGGTATTCTAGTTGCTATGAAAGTACTTAGAGGGGCTACTAATCGCAATGGTCTCCGCAAACATGTTGATGAAACCGTTTTGTGTTAAAAAGTCGCATGACTGAGAAACTAGATTAGTCCATAGTATGATTTATTATTCACAGAGTTATAAGGTCTGAAGCCGAGTGAGCATATAATACCCCCCCCTAAACGCCGACTGGACGTATCACACGTCGACTAAAAATTGTCGGCCGGGTGCTTAATTGACATAATTTTTTTTTTAAATATTCACGGAAAATAGTTTATAGGCCTAGTTTGTGGAACATTTTAAATCACACGCCTTGAGGGAGGGTGCTGGGAGTTCACACTGGATCAAGCTGTTGTTTTTTGTTTACAAGCGTTACGCTGGCGCGCATGCGCGAATTTCTTTCTTCTCGCCACTTAAAAGCATAAGCGACACATCTCAGAAATTCTTTCTTCACTTTGTCGTAATTTTTGCTCCGTTTTATATTAGCCGTTACATAGATTTGTTTTTTATATATGAAAATATGCGCAATTTCATGTAAAATACAACAAAAAACAACCCAAGGTTGTAACTTTTACCAGTTTTGAAATATTTTTCATATAATCACGATAAGTGCCCAAATTTCGAAAAACGTAATTGTAAGCTAAAACCTCTTACATTCTAGTAATATTCAAGCATTTAACTTCATTTTGCAACAAATTGGAAGTCTCTAGCACAATATTTCGATTTATGGTGAATTTTATAAAACTTTTTCCTTACATCCGCGTCGTAACTGCCGAAAATTTCAGAAATTCTTTCGCCAGTTTGTCGTAATGTTTGCACCGTTTTATATCAGCCGTTACATAAAGTTTTCTATATGGAAATGTCCGCAATGTCATGTAAAATACAACTAAAAACAATCTATGGTTGTAGCTTTTAACAGTTTTGAAATATTTTCATATAAATAACGATAAGTTATTGACCTTCAGTCAACTTTGACTCAACCAAAATGGTCGAAAAACGCAATTGTAAGCTAAAACTCTTACATTCTAGTAATATTCAATCATTTACCTTCATTTTGCAACAAATTGGAAAACTAGCACAATATTTTGAAAAACACTTTTATCTTACGTCCGCACGCGGTAACTGCCGAAAATCTCGAAAATTCTTTCGTCAGTTTGTTGTAATGTTTGCACCGTTTTATATTAGCCGGTACATAAAGTTTTATATATGAAAAAATAACTCATGGATGTAGCTTTCATCAGTTTTGAAATATTTTCATATAAATCACGATAAATAGAACAAACTTGACCTTCAGTCAACTTTAACTCGACGGAAATGGTCGAAAACTGCAATTGTAAGCTAAAGAACTTACAGTCTAGTAATATTCAATCAATTACCTTCATTTGCAACAAACGGGAAGTCTCTAACACAATATTTCGATTTATAGTGAATTTATGAAAAAAACTTTGTTTTACGTCCGCGCGTTACGAATTTATGCATCATTTTGATATATTTCCTCTGTGTTTGCTTTTGATCGTTTTAAAATTTTTGCATACATTATCAAAATAATCACAATTTAGAGTACAATACAACGAAAAAAAATTAACCCATTAGCTTTAACCGTTTTGCTCACAGCGCCATTTGTATACAATTATATTTGAAAAAAATTTTTCGCGCTGTCATATATTCCAATATTTATATATACTAGTGTATTTTTTTTTTCATTCTGATGGTTGCATACTAAACTTCCCGGCAATGACAAAATAGGAGCCAAAAATGAACTCTTAATCTTAAAACTAAGCGTGCTGTGATTTTTTGAAAAAACTTTTTTTCCGCTTTGGCGCTAACTCCCGAACGCCGCAGGCATAGTAGAGACACTTTGGTAAATAGCGGCTCGACGTTTAACGGGATACTTTATTATCGTGATATCATGCATTATTCTAAAATTCTTATATTGTGTTTATACCCATATGCATAACCTACTTGAATATTATAGCGTAATGTGTGAAAAAACAAAATAAAACCTTCATACAAAAGAAGCACAATTTCCTTAAATTTCATAGGCATAATAGCTTGGTCAGAATACAAATTTCCTTTTAAATTGAATACATATTTCCCCGTATATACTATACAGACTCAAAACTCACCTTGCAGATAGGAAGCAAAACATTCATCCAAATGCCATTATAAAATCGCGCCGGAGGACACGGGATTGGCATTAGACGAAAATCTATCGACCGACTCTCCAACGAAGGCTGAAAGTCACGGAGTAAATATGATGGAATATTCAAGGGTTAACTCCGTCATCATTTTAGGATTATTTCATAGATTTTTGTTTAGATCACTAGTGAACTTATGATATGATTGTTGGTATTAATGAGGTTATGGATTAAAATGTTATACATCTATACTAGTAAATCAATAATTATCTCTCTCTCTCTCTCTCTCTCTCTCTCTCTCACACACACACACACACCACACACACACACACACACACACACACACATATATATATATATATATATATATATATATATATATATATATATATATATATATATATATATCTCATCATATATTTTCTACCTTTTTAGAATTAAATTGAATGTAGAATTTAGGCCAAACACTGGGACCTATGAGGTCAGACGGTGCTGACGCAGATATTGATAGTGGAAGGTTGCAAGGTGTAACAGAGGAAAACCCTCTCACTTGCACCATGAATCAATTGTAAGGAACGTGGAAAATAAGATGGAAGAGAGATAATATGAAAGGAGGTACATTAAAGGAAAGAAAAGGGTTGCAGCTAGGGGCCGAGGGGACGCGGCAAAGAACCTAAAGTAAGGCCTACACTGCACCGGATGAGGTGCACCGACGAGACTACCCGCCTACGGGGATTCTGCCTTTAGATGGAGAGACTATAAATTTTGTATCCCCACAGTCGACTTACTATTAGGTATATACTTCACAGTTAGGGTAGTTAAGACATAATGAGGCTTAGCGAAATTCTGGCTAACTATGAACTGTCCTTGGAGTCTTTTGAAGACTGACAATAGTAGGTTAACGGCAAACACTTTGAAATAAGCCGTTCTTAATTTGGGTAATTTTTGCAATATATTAGCGTTTTACTCTAACTGGGGCGCGACTAGGCTAGGCCACAGAATATAATATTATATATGACTGGGCTAAGTTTTGGGAAATGGCGCATCATCCAAGACTATGTTTGAGGCCCTTATTTTTTTGGCATTTGCCTGATCGTCTCAAGATGTATGGAAACAAATGATGGTTTAGTCTGCCAATCTACATGAATAGTATGAAATTTTCCAAAGTCTGTAATTCAGCGTTTACGAGCTGCTAACAAGACTTGTTATTACGTATTGAGCTACTTTAAGAATTCGCCCGCCAAAAATACGATTGATTTATACAATAATGTAAGAACTTAAAAGAGGTACAGAGGTAAGAAGAGAATACCAAAAGAATCTAACAAGCACCCTTTTCCTCTAGACATACCCGTTCATCTCACCGTGGACATTAAACATCCCTCCACTAAACACTTCAAAAGTCCTCCAGTGAATGAATTCGACTCTACCAAGGACTTCAAAAGTCCTCAAGTGACAGTAAATGAATTCAACTCCAAGGACTTCAAAAGTCTTCAAATTGTCTTCCATTGTGAATTTGACTCCATCAAGGACTTTAAATCCTCCACAGAATAAATTCCACTTCACCAAGGACTTAAAGTCCTTCAGTGAATATATTCGACTCCACCAAGGACTTCAAAAGTTCCGCAATGAATGAATTCGACTCCACCAAAGAGTTTATGTCCTTCAGAAATAAATAAATTCGACTCCACCAAGGACTTTAAGTCTTCCAATAAATAAATTCAACTCCTCCAAGACTTTAGTCCTCCGGTGAATAAATTCGACTCCACCAAGGACCTTTAAGTCCTTCAGTTGAAATAAATCGACTCCACCTATGGAACTTTAATTCAGAAGTCCTCCGTCATTCTACCAACCTTCAAACGTTCTCCTCCTAAGACCCGGAGCATCCTTTCGCCAAAAGACAGCCAAATCCCACTAGTAAAGGGTCCACACATCTTTTCATCAAAGACTTCAAAAACAGTCCTTAGCTAGAGACTTCAACCGATTCCAGTTATGGACTCCCAAAACATACCACCACCAAATTGAAAGAAAAGTAAGTTATCTCACTTGAAGGACTTCAAAGTGCTTCAACTCAGGACTTCGAGAGAGAGAGAGAAGAGAGAGAGAGAGAGAGAGAGAGAGAGAAAATTTGTTCTTCCCATCAAGTAACATAGGGCTCTTGATCTTTCCCCCTTTTCAGTCCCTTCCATAAACCACAATGGCCTTTCCGAATGCCGGTGGAAGGACTGAGAGAGGAGGGGGAAAAAGTATTCGGATTAGAGAGTTAGATAAATAAAGAAGGGAGAGATCTTTGGAACTGAATGGAAAAATTGTTGGATGGGGGATAGAGAGAGAAGAGAGAGAGAGAGAGAGAGAGAGAGCGAGAGAGAGATCTCATCAGGTATCTACAGCAATTTCCCTCCGGCTACCTAGGGAGAAAAAAATATGTGGATTCGTGTTGTTTGTGAATAGGAGATCTTACGAGTCGAAGGAAACCACACACACACATACATACAAACACACACACCACACACAGGATTCAGGCGACTCTTGCAATTTCTCTCGGACCCGCACCAAAAGAAATATTCCTTTAGAAGAAGCGTCGTGGGAATTAAGCGAGTCTCCCTTTTTCCTTTACGTTCATCACAAAGGCTTCAGCTGGCCGGACAGGGCCATCTGAATACTTCAACAGCGGGGAAGGTTTTTTTACGGCTGAATCTTTCCACTGGTCTTTTCAAAGATATTCGTCAGGGTGAAGGTTAAATGCGTAGTTTCACCGAAAAGGAAATAGCTCAAAAATGAGTTATTAATGCGCGTCCTTAGAACGAAACAGGTAACTACACCCTTTCAGAATTATTAAAATGGAAACTTGGTAATTTAAGCGTTTAAAACGTCGTAAGCATTTAATCTTTCAATTAAATTGTATCCTTCCTAACTACGCGAATCGGAGCCTTTACTCAAATCGCTGGAGCGAAATGTTGTATTGCATAATTTAGAAGAAATATTCATTCCTGTCTATTTACCAAAACTCAAGTTCCTCGTTGGGCGAGTGGGTAGCGAGAGTTCGCCCCATCCCCTCTGCTAGCGTGGAATCAGAAGGAATTTATTTCTGGTGATTAGAGATGAATTTCTCAGTATAATGTGGTTCGGATCCCACAATAAGCTGTAGGCCCCCCGTTTGTTGTTTGCTAAGTGACCAATTGGTTCCTAGCCTCGTAATAATATCCAATCCTTCGGGCCAGTCCTAGGAGAAATGTTAATCAGCTCAGTGGTCTGGTTAAACTAAGAGATACTTAACTTTTACCAAAGGTAAAAAATTGATTATAAACAAAAACACTTTGCAGATGATGAAGTTGATAGTTGTACGCTTTCTCCAAACTAACTGTGACCTACCACAGAAGGAAGGCGAAGCTGGGGAGCACATTTATTCGCAGGTGAACACAATTATGTGAATGTTATAAAACATACTTGAAAGAATTATCATTTCGGTTTCATCTTCCGAGAACGACGGCTTTTGGCGAAAGCTTCCGATGGAAATGGACAAAATAAAATGTTAAAAAAATTATAAGAGATTAAAAAGTAAATCAGATAAAGAAAATAGTTTTGTGATTTTTAACTCACTAGAGAGAGATCACACGAGGTGTGTATATACTTAGGAGTGGGTGGTGAGGGGCGGGGTCCGCCGGCAAATTCCCGAGATGTATACTAGTACTGCACAAGCGCTGTTTTTTTTTTTTTTTTTTTTTTTTTGCAGTGCCCCTAGGTTAGGTTAGGTTAGCTCAAAAAGAAAGTACTTCGCAATTTGGATGTGGGAACATAATGAGATTATTTTCTAGAAGCTTCTTTGGCTGGTTTTAAAGATATGGCTCCAACTTTTTTTCTGGGAAGGTCTGGTGCTCGGTTACTGTTCGGGAAATGGTATAACAGGATATGTAGAACTAGAAATAAAACAAACACTAATGACAGACAGAAAGACAAATAAAAAGAATTATGGTGTAACATTTCATCGTATAAACACCACTGCGCTAATAATAGTAATAATGATAATAATAATAAGAAGAAGAAGAAAAAGAAGAAGAAGAAGAAGTAAATAAATAAATAAAGGTAACTGAACTAATAATAGTAATAATGATAATAATAATAATTAGAAAGAAGAAAAGAAGAAGAAAAAGAAGGAAGTAAATAAAATAAATAAATGGTAAACTGAAAAAAACTTGAAAAAACTTGAAATGGAAACTTATTGGAATATTTGGAGCTAACAAAATACTGACTGAATACAAAATTTTTTTTTTTTTTTAATTTTTTTTTTTTTTTTCGCTTATATTTTACTTTGTACCTCGGATCAATAACCTATCAGTTTTACAAGCTCTGACAATCCACAATTGAATGACCCGAGTAACGAGAATTTCAAATAATTTTGACTACCTCTTTTTTTTCTAAAATCAAAATCAAAATACATTTCAGTGTCGTTGTGTTCAGGCAGCGTTCGGGAGAGAAAAAAACGAGTATCTTTTGCCTGCGAGATTAATCTGAGACCTAAAAATGACATTGGAATGGAGGACTCATGTTCAATGCAGGCATTTATCTGTGCAATAAAAGCCGCGTTCACGTAGTAACGAAAGTGCGCGAGAATGCGCTACCAAAGTGATCTTATATTCCAGTCAAAATGTGTGCTCATTGTTGGGTTTCGGAAGTAGAGCAGATTATCTAATGATATCCTCACTTTACCAATAATGTGACCAAACAGTTGACTACATACATTTTAAATCACCGATGACAATATGAAACTACAGGAGAAATTGAAATTATCAATTATAGTAACACTACTCGCAAACTGAGAAATCATGGTCAATCATACAAGCGTAGCGAATCTTGGAGTTTTTGGAAACTCTCTGAAACAACTGTTTGTAATTTATATTACACGTCATCTTGTAATTCCTTGTAATTCATTGTCTGAAATGATCTTCCAGAATCGTGTGCAACTTCCATTTCATCTTAAGAGGGTAAAGTCATTTTGAATATGATCGAGTTTAAAAAAAGAAAGAAAAAACAAAAAAAAACTTGCACAAGATGTCAACAGCAGCACCATCTGGTGGGAGTTGTGGCATTCTTATGTTCAACGAAGGTCAGCTCTCATACTCATATCAGCTATTCCTTCTCAAGTATTAGACCATTAATTCAAATAGGAATTTTACCAGTGAGAGTTAACGGTGAAGAATTTCAGACGAAATTGTGAGAATTCAGATTACATCAAGGGTAGTTTCCCCAATAAATGGTAAATGCAACGAGAAAGTGATTTGATACGAATATAGTTTTTAATTCCTCGATGAACAGGTAGTAGGATGTAAAGGATGAATTGATGATGATCTCTAGATTTATTTCTCTCTCTCTCTCTCTCTGTAACGTAAGTTTAAATAGGATTTTGATATCCAAACAATTCCCCATTTGATCACGCTCACTGCCATTCCTTCGTGAGTGAATAATAATAATAATAATAATAATAATAATAATAATAATTAATAATAATAAAGGTTCGTGACAAACAGTCAACTTCACCATGCCAGGAACCTTGAGGTTATTACGAAGTTCAATTCTCTTGAATACAACGAAATAAAATTTCCAGTCAAGATCTTTCCAGTATAAAATCCGCGGTTTTTTAAAGACTCAATTCAGACCAGCCTCTGATATGCTTATCAGTTCAGCCTTGGGAAAAACGGCGGCGAATGGCACAAGAAGTTGTCTGGTTTTGTGAATATATAGGAGATTAGTTTTGATCAAATGGTATGTTAATTCTCCATTTTGGAAGAGATGCCACAAGTCTTTAAAGTTAAATGATAAGCAAGAAAAGCTGTTTATTAAAATAACTAGCAAACAACCTATACAGAAATTATGTATGAAAATTCGCAACATAACTATGTCTACGGCATAACCAGCCTCGTTTCACGGGCAGAACCAAATCCGTTTCAGGGAATCCCTTTTCACCCCCACCCTCTTCTCAGTGGGGGGAGGTAGGATCAAATCCCATTATAAACCATTTTAGGGGTCCCCACTATAACCCTGCCAAGTTTCATGTCCGTCGGACCAGCCGTTTGGCCGTGATTGAATGACAGACGGACGGACAGACATTACGCCCATTTATAAGTAAGATTTGACATTTATTAAAAAACTGAGAGATATCTGTTTCAGATTTTGATTGAATTGAATTGAATTGAATTGAATATAGAATTTAGACCAAAGGCCAAGCACTAGCAACTACGAGGTCATTCAGCTAAGAAGCTGAAATTGACAGTTTAGGTTCTAAAGGTTTAGCAGGAGGACAACCTCGCAGTTGCACTATGAATCAATTGTCAGGCGAGGGTGGAAAGTAAATGGAAGAAAGAGAATATGAACAGAGGTATAATAAAATAAACGAAAGGAGTTGCAGCTAGGGCCCGAAGGCACGCTGCAAAGAACCTTAAGTAATGCCTACCGTGCACCGGATGAGGTGCACTGACGGTACTACCCACCTACGGGGCAGATTTTGATGAATTTTGGAATTTTTCATTTTCATGGCAATGAAAAATCCCAGCATGTTTAATTCACCCCATTGGAACAAAAAAAAAAAAAAGAAGGAAAAAATGCCTAAAAGCATGACGTCAACGTAAAAACTGCAATATGAAAAAAGGCTCACTTTGATTTGAAGACTTTCCAAAAACAATAAAGTTTATAACCTTGTTAAGTGTGACCCCTACAATTCTCTCTCTTATTTCTGGTTTTCAAAAATCAGTCCCCAGACAGATTATAGACCATTGCATTGCAACTGATAAAAAGTAAAGCAGATAATCATTAACAATTGCTTACTCTTGACCTAATGTTCCTGACACACCAATGCGATTTATTATACCATCCATTGCCACTTTGTCAAAATGTCAGAAAGCAAAATACTTAAAATAAGTATATTTCAGTTAAATCTATATATATATAATGTATTATATATATATATATATATATATATATATATATATATATATATATAATATATATATATATATATATACACATATGTGTGTGTGTGTGGATACACATATGTCTACACACACACACACACACACACACACATATATATATGATATATATATATACCTATATATATATTATATATATTCTATATAATAATATTATATATATATATATTTATATATCATATATATATATACATATATATATATATATATATACAATTAATATAATTAATATATTACTATATATTATATATATATTATAATACAACACCACACACACACGTCAACATCTGCCCACTTTCTCCTGTTTTCCAGCAGTGTGTTTTGTTTTCACCAACACAAAAATTGAAATAAATATGATATATTTTATAAGAGATAATAGTCATGTACTGTTTAACATCCACATTATTGATTTTTTACATTTTCATTCTAATAATTAAATCATACATATCCCATCCCAAAATTCCTGTATCTTGAACATCTTTTTCAAGCCTTTTCAGGCTCTTCCAAAGGGCTTTCCTACCCCACCAACAAGAACAACAACAACACCAACAAAGTAGTTTGTAAACTTACTCCCCGAGAAGCGACGCAGTTTAAGGTTAACTCTTAAATAATATTAAAAGCATATACTCTGAAATTGCAGGCAAGCAAAAATAATCTAAATGGCGTACACTATTCAGTCCTTCAGTGTTTGATTTCACTTCAACAGAAGGAGAAACTATCCCCAATAAACTCTTATTTAAGAAAAGTTAGATACGATGTCGACATTGTTTACGCTTTTATTACTGTCTCTCGAAATTTCTCTTCTACTCTCAGATATTGTTCAAGTTCTGGAACGGACAAGAAAACTAATATCTTAACTCGAACAACAAAAGTCCCCTAAACAACCCCCCAAAGTTTGTCATTTTTTTGACATCAGTTTTCCACGACGCCAGGTTTTGAAACCTCCATATAATTCGGAGGTTTGGTAACAATGAAGAAGTCGTGGAAGCCTGACAGTCTGGATAGGCTATTTCAGATCTGAGAGATAACATACGAGGGATTTTGAGACTTTTTCTTTCTACAGACGATGTCCGTAAGTTGGAATAAAACAAATGTCAAACATTAGTTTTGCAGCGTTTTAAAAATAAAAAGAATACAGCATCGCTATTTGCAGATAACGTGTAGAACACATAGCTGGCCGAATACGAAACACTAACAGGTAGAAGCTAAACATAAGGCCATCAACTACGACAAAGAGAGAGAGAGAGAGAGAGAGAGAGAGAGAGAGAGAAAGAGAGAGAGAGAGATTAAACCACCAAGTGATAACTAAATAAATACCTTCACCGAATACTCATCTTTAACGTAGTGTGCATAAATTCCATAA
>NC_061100.1:2277031-2282031 GCF_015104395.2 Macrobrachium nipponense | reverse complement strand
ATAAAAAAAATAATAATAATTAGACGAGACACATTCATAGAATTTTACTTTGACTCGAAACTTATGGAAAATCACAATATTATTTAATAAAGAAAATCTATCATCTTTTCTTAATTAATACGTTCCCTTGTAGTGAGGGGTACGAGTAAGGGTCAGAGTTCACAGGTTACTGATCTATTAAGTATTTTGAATGAGCTGGTCTTTTTGCCGGCACGCGCTCTTGGTCATAGAGCAGACAGTAATTTCATTAAGACAACAAACGCACAGGTCAATAACTTTTGCGAGCGGAAACGTAGCGCCTGACATCAGGCAGACAGAAACAGGGATGAAACATAATCAGATGTGTTTGTTGACAGATGGAAATATACGTATGATTGGTACACATCACAGGACTGAAGTTTAGATACACATGGTTGAAAGGCTGATATTACAAAGCATATGATGATGACGATACATTTAATATAACAATAATAACAATAAAGGAGATTCAAGTACAAGATGCATGACGTATGCTGTTTCTTTCGTCAGTACGTTGGTGGTGGTGGTGGGGTGGAGGGGGGGGGGGGGGGGGGGGGGGGGGGGGGGGGGGGGTGGGGGGGGGGGGGGGGGGGGGGGGGGGGGGCTGTCGTTGCTGTGGAATTAAGAGGTTAACTGGCCGGTGCGATGAAGATGTGTGGGAGTCAACTGTGGACCCCCCTACACCCCTTTTTCATAGTCCTTATAAAACAAGAAAATATTTTTATATATGAGATAAATGGTTTAGTTTCCCTTCCGTCTTTTTTCTGGTGGCGAGGAAAGAAAAAAAGGAAGATAAAAAATAAACCCACCCAAAAATAGTCATGTTCATTCGGCCATACTCCAGGGGCGACGTTTTCCCAGAAAAGAAAGAGAATGGTGGTAGAATATCGGCGAAATAAGGATATGAAAAGAGAGAATTTTATCCCCTAATATCTTTTAACCTATTTTTCATTAAATAAATGCGCACTTCATGAACACTTCCCCTCCCTAAAATTACACATAAGAACAGGCAAAAAAAAAAAAAAAAAACTAGAAAACCTGAAGCCAACCCGATTCTGTGATATTTTTGAATTATGAAATACACCATGAGATTTGTTAATATGTTATCTTTACTCAAGACTTGGAGTTGTAATTTGCCGGCATGAGTCTTCCGCCTACAGCCTTTGAATAGTACAATGGTGACGGTGATATTCTCTGTATCTCGGATACCGGGGCTGTAATAATGACGTCCTGCTTTCGACTTCATCCAATTCTTTCCTTCTTGATTCTTTCTGCTTAAAGAAAGTAACCTTCTGATAATAGATTGTCCATAATTACTTAAAAAAGGAAAAACGGGTAAAATAAAATAACGAACGGATATCTACAAAGGCAAATCAACAATTAGTATATATATATATATATTATATATATTATATATAATATATATATATATATACATATATATATATATATACTCATATATATATCTATATATAGTATATATATCATCATATACATACACATATATATGGGGATGTAATCCACCAATGATGTAAAAATCACAGCTGATGGTCGAAGCTTTAATTTACTGTACAAACACATACATACACACACACACACATCATAACACACACATACACACACACATATATATATATATATATATATATATATATATATATATATATATATATAGTTATATATATATATATATATATAAATAGAAGAATCATAGGGGTAGCAGACCCGACCAACATCCAGGTTGAAGAGGTAAATGCATGTCTTCACAAGTATCGTTTATTACGCCGTTTCACATCACATGATGCATCCTCAAGGCTGGAAATTATATACTATGAATATTAAAACATCACTCACTCATAAAAAATCTAAAAAAAACCAAAAAAACAAAAAATATTTGACATTTACAAATAGAAAACAATTTAAAAACGAGAAACTCGAAAGGAACACCTACCAAGGTAAGAGTTAAAAAGTGACTAAAAAGGCGGAGGGAAAATAAACATAAGAAAGATGACTAAAACGAACGTGGAGAGTAAACAAACAGGCAGTTATGCTAAAAACAGTTGTGTGGAACAGGCCCGTTTGGACATTAATGATTTTAAGATTATTGGATCTGCAAATAGACACGACGAGTTGATGGCGTTGAGTCACTTCTTATAAAAACTAATGTACCAACACTAAAAACCCAATCGTCGTATACACAACTGTTTTTAGCATAACTGCCAGTTCCACACAACTGTTTTTAGCATAACTGCTTGTTTGTTTACTCTCCACGTTCGTTTTAGTCATCTTTCTTATGTTTATTTTCTCTCAGCCTTTATAGTCACTTTTTAACTCTTACCTTGGTAGGTGTTCCTTTCGAGTTCTCGTTTTAATTGCTTCTATTTGTAAATGTCAAATATTTTTTGTGTGTTTCTAGATTTTTTATGAGTGATTGATGTTTTAATATTCATAGTATATAATTTCCAGCCTTGAGGATGCATCATATGATGTGAAACGTTGGCGTAATAAACGATACTTGTGAAAGGACATGCCTTTACCTCTTCAACCTATATATATTATATATATATATATATATATATATATATATATATATATATATATATATATATATATATATATCTAATATATATATATATATATATATATATATTCTATATAACTACATAAGGATTTTTTACATCATTGTGGATTGTATCCCCAATTTACTTAGAGGTACGACATAGTACCTAGCTTCTGCATATATATATATATATATATATATATATATATATATATAATATATATATATATATATATATACTATATATATATATTGTTACGAAGTGCCAAGTATCTGGTTACCATTTATCAATTATTACCTCACAAAAGCCAGACACCTGAACCCTCATAACACGTTTAAACGACTGAATACACTACAGGCAACAGTGATCCCTTAACACTTACCAGTATTGCAGAAAATCAGACTAAGTTCATCGAAACAGGTGTGAGGTAATCTTGTAAGCAATTAAATTAATCAAAGGGCATCACTCCATCAACAACTTTCAAAACTCTAAGTATTTCCCTGATTTCAGAAGTCTAAGTACTTCCCTGGTTCTAAGTCACTTCAAGTTACTTGAAGGAAAGCAAATCAGTTACCACTCTATGTTTCTACCTAACATGAATATAATCATAATTAAATATATTTATACTGGTGTAAGATAAGAAAACTTATAAAAATTTTAATACAAAATTTATTATTAAAATTCAAAATTTATGAAGTGAAATTCACAATATCAGGAAAATTACTGTTACTTGAAAACAAAGTAAAGTTTAATTAATTCTTGAATCAAATTAAGTAAAATTAAATTAAAATTAATTTATCACAAAATTCAAGAAAATTAACTCAATCAAAATTCAAAAGTGTTAGGCAATAATTGAAAATTTGAAATTAATTCACAAGTGCTAAACAACAATAAAACTTGAAAAGAATTCTAAGTAAATGCAAATCAATTCACAAGTGTTAAATTTAATTAAATGTGCAATGATAAAGCAATGAAAATAACTAAGTCAATAAAATTGTGAATGCAAATGAAAATATAAAATAAAAAGATACACTTCAATAAGAAAATGAATAAGTGCACAAACAATGGAACAGACACAAACACAAAAAATATCAGCAATGTGTAAAAGTGTAAATCTTTTTCATTCAAAACACTGTAACCAACAGTTTTTACCAAACCTTCGTAACAGACAACAGTTCCTATCAATTATTAGTTAAACACAATTCCTATCCGTTATTAGTTAAACACACTCCCTATCCATTATTAGTTGCAACTAATAAAAATATAAAACACTTTACCTTTTTTGGTATAAACCAACTTCTTTCTTTCTCTTGTATATTACACTTTCACAAAAAAACCAGGCGCCGTTACGAAATGTTTGTTCAGATTCCACAAAAGAAATTAAATAAACTGAATAAATTCTAAGAAATATCAAATATAGAATTCTCACAAGTTATGAGTGACCAAATTTACGTTACTAATATAATCTCGATGTCGAGTGAGAGAGAGAGAGAGCGAGAGAGAGAGAGGGAGATCTAACTGCCTCGAGGTCTTAAGATCGAATGAAAACTCTTCCTTGCGGAAATTGGGCTAGGCAGATGACAAATACGTTCTGGGTACGAAAGCTTCCAGAAAGTTCTGAAATCTGACGCAATCTTACACACATAATGTGCAACATCCATGTGGGACTTGACAAAGATATACACGTACCATACAAGTCTGCTCAACAGATACGTACCCGATTGAAACGGAGGGTAAACGATAATTAAGATTGACACGTTTTTGATGACAACGAGCTCGCTTTCAAACGCGCTGACAGAGCAGGGAAGCAAACGGATCTCGCAGACTCTAATTTTAAAGTGCTGACATAAAAGTTAAACATTTGCAGCTTTGAAAAGACAAGGATCTCTCTCTTACGTTATATATATATTCTTTTACAAGACATTATGCGAAATCTGAACACACATTCTAAAACATCCTATTCTTAAGCTATCTAGGAATCTGAAAAAATGTTACACAATCTACAAGACATTTCAAAGAGGGGAAACATGCATTTTGAAAGTAGCAATATATAATAATATATATATGTGTGTGTGTGTGTGTGTATATATATATATATATATATATATATGTATATATATTTTATATATATATATATATATATATATATATATATATATATATATATATATATATGTATATATATATATATATATATATATATATATATATATATATATATATATACATATATGTATATATATATATATATATATATATATATATATATATATATATATATATATATATATATATATATATAACAACAATGCAAGCCGTAACGACCAAATAAAAATAAGGAAAAGATCATTATAACATGAAGGAAATGCGCCGACCTCCTTTTTTAAAAAGATGAAAGTGAGAAAAAGAGGAGGAAACGCA
>NC_061100.1:2266182-2276531 GCF_015104395.2 Macrobrachium nipponense | reverse complement strand
CATACATGCATAATATACATATACAGTATAATATTTATATATATATATATATATATATATATATATATATATATATATATATATATATATATATATATATATGTATGTATATATATATATATATATATATATATATATATATATATATATATGTATATATATATATATATACATGTGTATGTGTGTATGAATGTATGTATATATAGTTAATTGTATATGTGTCTATAGATAGTTTGATGGATAAATATGTTGACATAGATCCGTTACCCTTTGGCAATGTTACTCTTAGCCTGCCGACTCGGATGAACCTGGATCAGGTTGTTCTTTCATTTCGAAAACCTCTCAGCCTCAGTCTGTTGCTTTAGGTCTTCCCTTCCTCTCTCTCGACATATCTATTTGAGGGTCTAAATTCTTTATTGTCCCCCACCCATTATCCTCTGGTTTTCCCAGATGCCTAAACCAGCTCAAAATAAAACTATTCATTCTGCCACCCGTGTTGACCTTTTAATCACTTTTACTTACCCCGCTATTTATCAAACTATAATTTTTCTAATGTCACATGATACTCAAGAATACTTCTCAAAGTCAACCTTATTTTTCTTTCATTTGCTTTCACCACGCAAACTTCACTTTCGTAAAGTAGAGTTGGTTCAACAATCTGTTTCATGGTGTCTTCCTTACTTTACGTTACCAAGCCTATAACTCACTTCTTGTGACCTACTACTAACAACTGTCATATCTTCTCCATGTGTGTATATGTGATCAGAGAGGAAAACGTACCATTAAGATACGAAATATAGGTGAGATAATAATATGCAATATTTACTGGAAAATGGATGAGAGTAAAAGTAAATTTAAGATGAAGAGATGAATGGCACATGTTTCTGAAAAGAAGCCAGTGCAGACCCACTTAAAATTACGAGCATCAACATCAGTGCATATCAGCTAAATGAAGTACTTCCACTGATGCTACTTTAAAAGAGATAACTGATGTTGAAATCTTTTCTTCCACAAAAAAAAAAAAAAAAAAAATTTGGGTCTCAAGAAATGGGTTCATGGTAAACTTGACCTGAAGTTTCGCAAAGAAGCGTCGTAATGAACTCCGATACTGTAAGCAGGTTTCATCCATTCCGAGAACAGAATTGCAATAGATGAAAAGATTTAGTTCCAGCAAAAATAGAGCGGTTCCATGGTTACGCTATTTCGACACAAGATATATCATCACTACCGCATCGATCTCAGTAATACTACTTTGCCACATTACAGTAAACATCGGAAACCCCAGCCATTGCAGTTTTCGGCAATTTATGGAATACGGATCGTAGATAATTCGCTCTGGTGATAGTGATTTTTGTGATTAGATTTGTACCCATAATTACCCGTCTGCCGTCACACATTTATGATTTTTTCCCTGCAAGCAATATTTCGTAACTTTAATTGGTATACTTAGTCCAGTAAAAACTTCAATGGAAATGTTTTTCAGATCTGGATAATTAGAAGTCCTATCTATTGATCAAATGTGTTCTTTAATCGAGTGTCATGTCGTCAGCCTTAAACTGAAGTTTTTTCTGTATTACTGTTTTGCTAGGGTTTATGTGTTGTTGTTGCACTTTCTGTTTGCATGTTTATTACGACGAAGCAGTTTCATTTTTATGGCAACGAAGCAAAACTTTTAAAGACGGAGTGAGAAAATTAACAATTTGATTAACCCATTGCGGTCGTTATGTCACTTATACAAGGTAACGTTTTCATTACTAAGTTTATATGTTTATTGGGTTTTCTTTTGTTAATTATTTAAAATGTTTTCGTATGTTCTATTATTCCACTCTAATGTTTCTGCTGAAGATCATTATTATTACAGCTAAAGCTATATAAATATAATGTGATAAAAGGACATTAAATTAAATATGTTATGCGCCTGAATCTGGCGGCAGTAAACTTTTCAAGTATTTAAGAATTGGTCCGTAACATATTTTTGGCATCCCCAGCGGGATCTTCAGCAGTGTCATTGGGTTGGATGGTGAAATTAATGGTAAAAACATGGAAATTGAAACTAATGACGATGCCGCTCGTTTTCTTAGGAGAGACGATTGGCGTAGTAAATTGTTTACTATTAAAAAGTCGGAACTGCTGGTTGTGTCGGATTATTTACAGTTGGAGTTTACGGTTAGTAGTACTAATGATGACATAAGGAAAGGTATCATAGCGCATTTTGCTCCGGATGGAGTGGACGTTGACTTCAAGCTTTTAGAGGAAGAAATCGACGAAGACTGTGAGGTAGTGAAACTTCGACTAAAACTGGATTTAAAAAAACTCGAGTTTGAAGATGAACAGAAGCGGCGTGAACATGAACTTAGTATGAAGCAGTTAGAAAAAAAACTAGAGTTTGAAGATGAACAGAAACGGCGTGAACATGAACTTAGTATGAAGCAGTTAGAAAATGAACAGCAGAAACGTGATCATGAGCTGGAATTGGCCAGGCTGACGGGTTCCCGATCTCCTATTTCTGGTAATGAAGATTCCCGTATGTTGAAGTACGTACCAAAGTTTGACGAGAGTGACGTCGTAGAATTTTTCATAGCTTTTGAGAAGGTAGCGGCAAATTTCAAGTGGAGTGAGGATAGGTGGGCATTCATGGCTCAGACTGCTTTTTCCGGGAAGGCTCTAAAGGCTTGGGGCTTCTCTGTCGTTGGAAGATAGTCAAGATTATGCTAAAGTGAAAGAAGCCTTTTAAGGATTTATGAGATGGTTCCTGAAGCCTACAGAGTAAAGTTTCGTGACAGTCGAAAATCCTCCAATCAAACTTTTGTGGAGTTTGCTCGTGAAATGGAGAAGCATTTTGAAAATTGGTTGAGATCCAGTGATGTCAAGAGTGAGTATGCTAAATTGTGTCAGTTAATGTTATTGGAAAATTTTAAGCACAATTTACCTAAAGACCTTTGTATTTTCTTAAATGAAAAGAAAATTGACAATTTAGCGAGTGCTGCTCGGTTAGCTGATGAGTACGTGTTAACACACAGTAGTTATTCTAAGCCTGCTGCTAAAGGTAAATATAATGCTTATGAAACTGGTAAATTGCCTACAGGGGTTAACGTAACTGCTAATGATGGTAATAAAGTTAAGAGTGGTCCTGCTTCTCCCCAAAAGCATTTTAAATCTAAGTACCAGGGCAGGGTAACTTGCTTTCGTTGTGGGAAAAATGGGCATATAGCTGCTAAGTGTCCTAAGAAGGATTCTGCCATGCTCGTTAATGATAAACAGGTAGTGGATGATGACTTTAAGTGGTTTAAATCTCAAGGTAAAATCAGCACACTTGAAAATTGGCAAGAGGGTCATAATGTCAATGTACTTAGAGATACAGGGTCTTCTCAATCTTTAATTCTACGGAAAGCCATTCCAGTGGGCAGTAAGTTTTTGAATGAGCATAAGCTTATTAAAGGTGTTGGAACGAGTGGTATCTTGTCCGGTAGTTGAACTGTATTTTTTTTCAGACATTGTTGCCAGCGAGTCTAAGTTTGCAGTTGTTGATACTCTCCCCATAGCTGAGGTTGATGTTGTTTTGGCAAATGATCTTGCTCAAGGTAAAGTAAGTTGTAATCCGACAGTTTTTGTCAATCCACAGGTGTTAGTACCTAAACCTGAAACTGTGCTTGTGACAACTAGGGCAGGTAAAAGTACCAATTTTGAAGTTGAGCATCCTGATTTTGGAAAGAAGTTTGTAATGCAGATTCATTGGTTCACGTAAGTAACAATAAATCTATTTCTTCTGAAGAAGTAATGAATTGGAATAGAGATGACTTAGTAAAGGTTCAAATGAGGACATGGAGATTAAAAATATTAAAATTAAGTTGGAAGAGGGTAAAGGAGTGGGATTATGAAGTGGGATAATGAAGTTCTTTATAAAGTAATTGTTCCTATTCGAAAACGAGAGGGAAATTTGTTGAAGCATAGGTTAATTGTTGTACCTTCTAAATTCAGAAAATGGTTATATTAAGAAAAGCTCATGATGATTTGTTTGCTGTCACTTGGGTATACTAAAACCTTTGACAGGGTTTAGGACAAATTTCTATTGGAAAGGTCTGAAAAGAGATGTCAAGAAATATTGTAAGATGTGTCACCAATGCCAAAATTTCTGGTAAACCTAATAGGTAAGGTTATTCCTAAGGCTCCCCCTTTCCCTCTCCCATTCCTTCCTTAGGAGAACCATTCGAACATGTAGTCATTGATGTAGTGGGTCCCTTACCTCGTTCGAAAGTAGGGTCTGAGTATGTACTAACTATCATAGACAGGTTAACTAGATATCCCGAGGCTATCCCTCTAAAGTCCCAGAAAGCTAGGGTCATTGCCAAACATTTGATCACTTATTTTTCTAGGTTTGGTCTTCCTAAAACCATCCAGTCTGATCGTGGAACAAATTCTTTATCCAAATTATTGCTGCAGCAGTTTAAGAATTTTGGAATTGAGCATAAACCTTCTACTCCATACCATCCAGAGTCACAGGGAGTTGTGGAAAGGTTCCACCAAACTTTGAAGGCAATGATTCGGAAGATGTGCAATGAAAAGGTTTGGTTTGTGGGAAGAATATCTTCCTTATTTGTTGTTTGCAGTACGCTCTATGCCAAATGAGTCGACAAGTTTTGCTCCATTCAACTTGGTGTTTGCTCATAAAGTAAGAGGTCCATTAGACTTGTTAAGAGAAGTTTGGGAAGGTAATGGGCCGAGCGAAGTGAATATTGCTGATTTCATTCATGATGGTAAGGGCAAGCTTTACGAAATGTGGGAAATAGCAAAGAGTAATTTACTGAAGAGTCAAAGTAAGATGAAGTCTCTGTATGATTTAAAAAGTAAGGAAAGATTCTTTGTTCCTGGAGATAAAGTACTGGTTTTGTCACAGGGTGTAAGAGGTTCGTTACAGAATAAGTTTTTGGGACCCTTTGAAGTTCTAAGCAAAGTGAATGATTTGAATTACATTATTAAGCTTCCTGATCGTAATTTGCAATGTCATATTAACATGTTAAAAAAGTACTTTGAGCGAGAGAAAGCAGCGCTTTTGTCTGTTTCAGAGGAGGTTAATTCGAAATGTGTAACTTCAGAGAAAGAATTTGCTTGGCCGGGTAATAATTCTGTTTTGTTACCTAATGTGTGTAGAAGTCCTATCCTGAGTACTAACCAAATTAATGGATTACGGAAAGTGTTAATGAAGTTTCCCGAGACTGTTAGAGATACACCAGGTAGGACCACTTTATTACAGCATGATGTCGAATTGGAGTGTGAAACGCCAATTAAGCAAGCCCCTTATCGATTAAATCCTGTTAAGAAAGAATTTGTTGAAAAGGAAATAAACTATTTGCTAACTAATAATTTAATTACACCCAGCAGCAGTTCGTGGAGCTCACCAATTGTAGTTGTTGCAAAGGAGAATGGACAAAGTCGATTATGCATTGATTATCGCAAGGTCAACAAAGCAACAAAGGCAGATTCTTTTCCTATTCCGCGTGTTGACGATTGCATTGATAAGGTAGGAAATTCAAAGTTCATTACGAAAATTGATCTCCTAACAAAAGGATATTACCAGGTCCCTTTGACTAATCGAGCAAAAGAGGTATCGGCATTTGTGACAGCTGATGGTTTGTATCAATTCGAAGTGATGCCCTTTGGCATGCGGAACGCCGCTGCCACTTTTCAACGATTAATGGCCATGGTTACTCGGGGAATAAAAAATTGTATTGTTTATATTGATGATATAATAGTTTATTCTAATGACTTTGAAACCCATCTGTTGATTTTGGAGGAATTGTTAACTGCTCTGTCCAATGCTGGTTTGGTGATTAATCTTAGTAAATCTGTCTTTTGTGAAGCTACTGTAACATTTTTGGGTCATGTAGTTGGGAAAGGTGAAGTACTTCCTAAAGAGGTTAATGTTGCAAAGATCAAAGAATTCCCTGTGCCTTCATCAAAGAAGGAATTGCAAAGATTCTTGAATGGGAACTGGCTGGTTACTACAGCCGTTTCGTTTGCTAATTATTCCGATGTTGTTGCACCTTTAACCAACTTGTTGAGAAAGCATTCCAAATTTGTGTGGGATGACAAATGTAAAGAATCATTTGAAATCGTTAAATGTGTATTGACTTCTTGTCCTGTTCTCAGGGCACCAAACTTTGAACTTCCTTTTAGCCTGCGGTAGATGCCTCGGATCAAGGGGTAGGTGCTGCTGCTGGCAGGTGTGAGAGGATGGAGTAAGTCATCCGATTTCATATTTTTCTAAGAAGTTAAACAAGCATCAGGTTAAGTATTCAGTGATAGAAAAAGAGGCTCATGCTCTTATATTAGCTTTTCTGCATTTCGAGGCATATATTAGTGCTCAGAGTGGTAAAGTTTATAGGTATATACAGATCACAATCCACTGAAATACATCCAGCAGTTCAATAATAAAAATCGTAGACTTACCCGCTGGGCAATGTTTTTGCAGGATTATAATTTGGAAATTATTCACATTCCTGGGAAAGATAATAAAATACCAGATGCCCTGTCTAGAGTGTAATGATATTTTGCATATTTGCTTTGTATAGGTAATTAATCTGCACACTTTTCTATTGGAAATTTTGTAAGGTTCCCTATGTTTTGTTTAGTCTGTAGATTATATACTTTACTTTACTATTGTAAAGGAATTATTGTGTACAACTTTGTTTTTCTTTACGGAGATAGGGTTTGGAAAGAAATCTGCAGGTTATATTGCTACTAAGGTTATTTTTGCATGCTAGCATTCACTTTACATAAAATCAATGTGATTTTTTTGTTAAGGGTGGGGGTGTTACGATCCCGTGATAGTTTGTAGGAAATAGTTCTTTCCAAAACTACTGCTTTGGGTTATTACCTATTCTACAAATACCATAGTTCCCTTTAATTATGTCAATATTACTGTTACAGCAGGTGACGTTGGAGGCGTGAGGTATACTTCAGGCGGACACGGAACTCTGCAGTAGAAGAGGGTGGACGTTCTAGTAGTTGTGTGTTGCGAAGCGTGATTTTGGCTATACTTCGGTGGTCGACCCTGGGAATCGTGCATCGTTGGCTACGAGGGTAGCGAATTTATGGAGAAAGCGCGCTTTGTGGAAGCTGAATGCTTCAATGAACTTGCACGGTATATATTCCCGGACGATGTATAGTTAATGAGGATTAGTCTCAACGAGGAAGTTAGCCCTGTTGTTGATTGTTGGTAGCAACCACGTGATTTGTCCCTCTTGTAGATGTTCCCGTGGGGTGTCCCCCTGATCATTTGGATCAGTATTATTAATTATATAATATTTGCCTCACCTCCCGTTTAAGAAACTGTAACTTCAGAATTTCATTGCCTAGTTAACTATTGTAACTTTCACTTGGATTGTTTTGTAACGTTTTCATTACTAAGTTTATATGTTTATTGGGTTTTCTTTTGTTAATAATTATTTAAAATGTTTTCGTATGTTCTATTATTCCACTCTAATGTTCCTGCTGAAGATCATTATTATTACAGCTAAAGCTATATAAATATAATGTGATAAAAGGACATTAAATTAAATATGTTATGCGCCTGAATCTGGCGGCAGTAAACTTTTCAAGTATTTAAGAATTGGTCCGTAACACAAGGCCTCTCATCCTAATAGAAGGAAATAGAAATAAAAATACTTGTTTTCAGAAGCATTAAGGGGAGCTGTTCAAGAATTAGTTTCGTTAATATAATTTTTTTTATAATGTGATTCTTCGGACGTCTTTGTTCTTCAGTCGCAAAAAAATAAAAGTAATAAAAGAATTAGCTGGCGTTAGACTAAGAAGACATATGGATGTAACAGGTATATACGTGACAATTGAGCTGAGTGCAGAAAAAACGCTTTAGATCGGCAGAATTACAGGAATTGACCACGATTAAAGATACAATAAAGACACCATCACGCTCATTCAAGTTATAAACGTCGTACCTATTTTATAGCTGATCTAGAGATGAACTCCTTTCTTAGAAATACAGTGAAAGTCACTATCACAAAATAACGCAATAAACATCAAAGTAAACATGAAATTAAAGTTGTCTCAATATTAAGACAAAAATTCAAATAAAAGGATAACTTCACCAACAACTCTTATTTTGAATGCTTCTGCGGAAATATAAAATGTTAATTCCGTATGTAAATATACGAGAATAATTGCAGCTTCATAAATACGTCCAGCTTTCCGTTGTAGACAGATGTCATTGGCCGCTGAGATAGACTCTGTTGAGTCGGTGGGGATTCCCCGGGGATCTGAGCAGATAAGGCTGCTTCTCTCTCAGGAGAGAGAACGAATATTCAGTCTGGCAGTCAGATCTCGCTGCATTTCCAGTGTAGGAAGCCGTACGTATATGCATAATATTTTAATATGTTACGTGGTTATATACAATATATATATATATATATATATATATATATATATATATATCATATAGTATATATATAATATATATAGTGTGTGTGTGTGTGTGTGTGTGTATGTATGCTTGTAGTCTGTAGAGAACCCAGGTGACGTGTTTTCTGAGAACGAGATTTAATGATTGTTGGTATACCATTTCTTTAACTATTAAATGGTTTTGTTTTAACTTGGAATATGTTTTACATTAAACGGAATCGGTCAGAACCACGTTCAGTTAAATTTTTCCAGGGCTATAGATACGCACACACATATACCTATATATATGAGTAAATGTGTATATATAGTATATATATTATATATAATATATATATATATATATATATGTATATATATATATATATATATATATATATATATATATATATATAAGTATATATCTGTATTTGACATTTGTAGCTTAATGTTTGTGGAAATGAAAAAATGTCATTGCACACATATATGTATGATATATATACACATATAATATGTATATACATATACATGCATATACACGCTGGACCTCATTCAAACTGGATGGTATTAAGTGTAGTTATTAATTAAAAAAGCAACAAGCTTTCAAGGACAACCAGTCCTCATTATCAAGTATCCATGAAATGACCGAAGAGGTGGGCCAGCTGTATTTATGTGTGTGTAGTGGCTTCTTGCTCTTTTGATTGCTCTGCTTCTCCTGTTTGTGTCAAGGTCATGAGGGCCTGCCCAAACGGGAGAAGCAGGGTACACACACACACACACACAACCATTTCTGTCTTTCACCAATCTTTGCTTTCAAGTCACCTAGCACATCCATCCTTTCATATTCTTCCAAACCAGCAAGACTCCCAGAAGATTCATTGTCATCCTCAATTTTTCCATTTCCGTACCATATACTCCCACTGTTACAAGGTTTACTCCCCTAACACTTTGTTACCCTTACAGTTCATAAGCTAACACATTTGTACTCTTTCAACTGTCGCCAGTCTCCCTTATATTGCAAGTGCTACTCCTTCCCTCGATCAGCACTTTTATCTTGCATATATCACAGTCAGTCATTTACAGTCTTATTCCTGCGCCTGCTACCCTTTGACCTTTGTCTCACTAATTGCCAAAACAAATGGTATTCTGTCCTTGAAGGAATCAGCTTTCATAAATTCCTCTCTTTTTTGCACCATATTCATGAGGCTAATTATTTATGCTTATAGTTGTGCCTTCAAGAAGGAGAGGATCGACAGCTACTTAGAAAGTATTTCCTTCTCCAAAGGTTTCACAACTTTCCTTTAGGTGCTCCTCTGCCTTTGAAGGCAGTGCCCATCCTGTGGCGGGATGCACTAAAGCAACCCCCACACCTTTGATCCACCTTACAGACAATAGTCTCCTCACTACACAACTTTCTACTTAAGTTATCTGTAACCAGACTCTTGGATAAAAGGATATTTAAACCACTCGACTACCTTAGCACTATATTTCCTAACTCAAAATACTTAGCAGAACCAAAATACATATATAGAATAATCAAGCAAACCCAATTACAAAAATAAACCCCTATCCTAACATAAGCGACTCGACTAAGATTATACGATTTGTATTCAGTTGGCCTTATAGAAGAATAGTGCCTCCAGCACTCCACGCTAGTGGCACTTGAGCCACAGTACCGTGACCAACGGTACTTCCACGTCAATCCGTATGATCCGCAGTCAATCTCTCAATCCAAATTCAATCCAGTCGTCAACTTCAGGAATATCAATCTTCCAAGAACGGTTCCATTATCAATTTCAAGGTCCAGCCATTGTCGTCGTCATCAATATCAATACTTACTATATCCTTAGTCACAATCTTCCATAATCAATGTTCGTTCCGAGGAGTCAACATCAATATCAATACTTTAAGAACAAGACTTAATCCAGTTCCACGCAATAGTCCGCAAACCAAGCAAT
>NC_061100.1:2243682-2261182 GCF_015104395.2 Macrobrachium nipponense | reverse complement strand
TCTCTTAATGTTTTTCCCTGCTATTAGATAAAAGAAAAAATGCTTAAACTAACCTTAATAACCCGTGCTGCGGAATTCGTGTTGCTGTATCTTGCGTTATTTGTTTATCAATTGTTATTTTTTATTATTTTATGGGATCGTATCGCCAGACATTTCCGCCCAGGACCCTAAAAATAGTGTTTACTCTTCTGTAGTGTTTACAGAACCTGAAATAAAAGGCAATCTATGGAGTCTTCTCGTAAACGAACTGCCTCATCTTATTTTTCGATCCATTCTTCGTTTTCTTTCTGTCTGTCTTGTCTTGTCTGTCTGTCTGTCTGTCTTGTTACTATTTTGGTGTCTGCTCCATGAAGCCTAATCGGAGAATTTTTCATCTAAACGACCCCCCCCCCCCCCCCCCCACCCCCCCCCCCCCCCCCTCGTAACACCTACAAGGCTACATCTTCTGGTGATCTGTGGAAATCGGTAGTCCTTGGATTTTCCAAATCAGTTTTTTCACTTTCTACTGTTGAACTTTGGAATTCCCTTCCTGATTCTGGGTTCACTTGAATCTTACAACCTTTCTTCCTCTAGGAAGAAGATGAAGTCACTCCCTTCTCCCTCGCTTTTTCTTGTTTACTTCGTGTCTTGGCTATGAAAAGACATGAAGTTGCCCGCACAGTTGGCCTCTGCTCCTGAAATATATGATGTTATAAATAATATGTTAAAAAAAATTCTTTTCCAAAATAGTTTATTCAACTCGTTCAACATCTGAAGGATCCCACAAACCCTAGGATGCGAGATGTCAAAGCCGTTGGGATATGTGACGGAGAAAATATATTTTGGTGGAAAAATATATTTTATCCTCTTTTTTTTCTTTTTTTTTTATGGAAAACGCTACAAGAAACTCAACCGAGAGAGAAGATCTTGTATATAATATATATTACACACACACACACCACACACACACACACACATACACCACACACATATATTATCTACATATATATATATATATATATATATATATATATATATATATATATATATGTATGTATGTATTTATTTATATATATATATATATATATATATATTATATATATATATATCATATATATATATTATATATATATATATATATATATATATATATTTCAATTAAAAGAACGATAAGAGAAAAATAACAAAGTATTTCTTGAAATAACAGTCCTAGTTTTTGTTTTTTTCAATGGTTTTAAACGAGACCTTACCTTATAGACCTTACAGTTCGTTCGGGTTGCCCCAGGTCACTCAGTTGTGAGGCACCTCTAATGTCTACCAGAGAGTTGCTAGTACATCTTCCGGTATATTTTTTGGCATCTTCCAATCTTGGATGGTTCTGGGATGCAGTTTAGATATTTGTCGAGCTTATTCTTAAACACAATCTACGCTCACTCCTGATATATTCCATCCCAGATGAGCTGGCAACGCATTGATAGACCGCTTGCATTATCGATGCTGGTGCGTAGTGGATTAATGTCCTGTGTGCTTTCCTTATTTTTCCTGGTATTGTTTTGGGCACTATTAATCTACCTCTGCTTGCTCGTTCTGATATTTTTAGTTTCCATGATATTTTCTGTTATTCCTTCTATCTGTTTCCATGCCTGAATTATCATGTAGCGTTCCTCTCTTCCTTTCTAGACTATATAATTTTAAGGATTGTAGTCTTTCCCAGTAGTCAAGGTCCTTAAACTTCTTCTATTCTAGCTGTAAAGGACCTTTGTACACTCTCTATTTGTGCAATAGCCTTTTGATAGTGTGGGTACCATATCATATTGCAATATTCAAGTGGACTACGAACATATGTTTTTATAAAAGCATAATCATGTGTTCAGCTTTTCTTGTTTTGAAGTGCCCGTAACAACATTCCCATTTTTGCTTTACATTTTGCCAAAAGAATTGCTATTGATCATTGCATAACATGTTCCTATCATCATCACACCAAGGTCTTTAACTGCTTCCTTATTTGTGATTGTCTCATTATTAGGTCCCCTGTATGCATATAGCTTTCCTTCTCTGTCTCCATAATTTATTGATTCAATTTATCAGAGTTAAATACCATCCTATTTTTTTTCCTCTGCCCAATCATATACTTTGTTAAGGTCTCTTTGTAGAGCGTTCCTATCTTCATCACAAGTATTTCTCTACTTATCTTGTGTCATCAGCGAAAAACTACTCACTACCGAATCCTTAACATTACTGTCTATGTCTTCAATTCATAATAACAAACAGTATTGCAGCTAACACCGTACCTCCTTGTGGCACACCGGATATACCTTGGTTTCATCCGATTTCTCTCGTTTGCAATAACTATCTGTTTTCTGTTGTGTAAAATTCTTTAACCATCTTCCTACTTTATCTACGATATTGTGTTTTCTAATTTTCTTTGCTAATATATTATGGTCTACTTGTCAAAAGCTTTGCAAAGTCTAGATAAACACATCTGTTTCATTTCCGCTTTTATATTTTTGAATATGTTCTCTCGGTGGACTAACAGTTGGTTTGTGTACTTTTTCGGGTACGAAACCGTGTTGTCCATATTATTAAACAAAAAATTATTTTTTATTAAATGTTTCATAATAGTTTTTCTTCATTACCCTTTCATACACTTTCATGATATGTGATGTTAGACTCACAGGCCTATAATTACTTGCCTCTAGTCTTGATCCACTTTGAAAGTAGGGGTGATATATGCTAATTTGTGCTCATCATAAATCTTGCCTGTATCTACACTTTGTCTTAATAATTATTGCAAGTGGCTTTGCGAGGGAGAATGAACTACTTTCTTTAACAAAATAGCAGGGACTCCATCAGGCCCTGCAGCAGCTCCATTTTTAATTTCAATTAATTGCCTGCACAATATCAGCTTCATTAATTTCTATGTCAGCTAAATATTCACTATTTTCGTCCCTTACTTCTATATCATTATCTTCATTATCTATTCTAGGGGTGAATTCTCTCTTATATTCATTCTGCCAGTATGTTGCAAATTTCCTTTTTTTCATTCGTTAATCTCCCTTCAATTCTCAGGAGGGCCTATTTTCTATTCTTCTTTTATCATCTTCTTCGCATATGAGTATAATAGTTGGGTTTTGCTTGATATTTAATAGGGTTTTTTCTTCCAAAGTCCCGTTTTTTCATTTTCTTTTGATTGTATAATCTTTTGTTCTGCATTTTCTATCTTACTTTTTACTTCTATAACTTTCCATGCATTTTTTTCTTTTGCAAGACCTTTTTTCCACTTTCTGATTTTCTGGAACAAGATCCTTCTGTCTCTTGGTATGCATGAAGTGATTGTTTACTTTTCTTCTTTCGGTATATATTTATCCACTATTTTTCTCTAATATTTTATATAATATCTCCGTATTTACCCTTATGTCATCGCTTACGAAAATGGTGGTCCCCAACTCTTTGGTTGATTCTTCATTTATTTCTGACCATTTTTATATTTTTACTGTAGAAGTTGTATTTTCCATATCCTTCCCACTTTTTCATTTCTTGCTTATCTCTGTTTCCACTTGCTTTGGAATGGACTGTTAATTCTATGACATTATGGTCTGAAATACTCGCATTATAAACCATTATTTCTTTAACATAATTCACCTCGTTCACAAATACTAGGTCTAAAGTATTTTCCTTTCTTGTTGGCAGGTGATTTATTGTTGAATGTTGTATTCTAGTAGCATATCTAATAGCTTTTTCGAATTGCCTCTTATCTTCTGCACTACTATTACTCTCTTTTTTATATGTATAAGCACAACCACAGTCTCCTATTCGTTCTTTCCATTCTACGAAAGGAAAGTTGAAGTCACCAGATAGGAGAATAGTCCAGTCCTTGTGATTTCTACATATATCATCCAATTTTTCATTATTAAGTCAAACTCTTTAGTATTAGGAGGTCCTATATATTACTATGTTCATTAATTTTTCAGATTCAAATTCTACCGCTATTAGTTTCACATTCTGAGTTACTATATTTCTCATATATTTTCCTTGTTTTTTGTCTTTCCCATATATTGCGGTTCCCCCTTGATTCCTATTTTTTCTATCTGATCTATAAGTTTGGAACCCTTTTATTTGATCATCATTCCCAGTCTCTTGGGAATACCAGGTTTCACTTATATTCATTATATCTATTTCTTTTCAATTTGGGTTAGTTCTTCTAAGTACTCTATTTTTCTTTTTGAGTTACGTCTAACCAAACCGCGCATTCATCACTATGATGATATTTGCGTGTTTTCTCCTTCATTTAATATTGGTAGTAATGAAGGATTTTTTCTCATGTCTACTTTCCTGTTCTGGTATGTTGTTCTTTTTTTTCATTTCCAGAAATTCTGACATTAAAAAAATCCAACTTTTCCATAATATTTGATCTTCCTTCATCATAATTATTCATTTTGTGTCTGAATCTGCAATTTTCTCCGTTTGTTTCTGCAATATCCTCTTGCATAATAAATACAGTTATTTTATCTCTGAGTAGAAATTTTTGGAGCTGATGCTTTGAAATTTTTTGCTGACATCTCTGCATATCTCATTGGTGGTTTGCTTTTCTCTTTTACCTGATATTCTTGATTTCTCTCTTTATTTGTTTCTTTCTTATTTTGGATTTTATTACTTGGTTGGTTATTTATTTGATTATGATTCATGGCTACAGGGTGCATATATTGCATTTTTTTGTCGGACTTACATTCCTTTTTCCTTCTTTTAGGTTTTTGCATATTTTTGGATGCAGATCTCTGCAATCATCCCCATAGCCATCTAGTATGCACATTTACCATATATTTCATAGTTGTGACATACCTTAGGATGTTTGTAGTAACACTCTTTCTCCAAATCTGCAATTCCCTCTTTTCAAAAGGTTGCAGATTTTGTCTTTCTTGTCTATTTTTTGCCTCGTTCCCGTCATTGTGTAGATCTGGGTAGAGCCTCTTCGGGATTTGCTTTTTCTGTTGGTCATATCGTAATTTATTTCTTCGTAGGTATGCTGCTTTATTGCCTCATATGTAGTATCAATGAGTATCTCTGCATCCATAACTTTTATCTTGTTCTTTGTTTTCCTTATTTTTTTTCTGTCATTTCATTTTTGTTTACTTCTCTTCCGTTTTCCTCTTCTTCTTCTTCCTTCTTCCTCTTCCTCTTCTTCTTCATCCTCAACTATTTGTACATTCAATCTTGATTAATAGCATTGTCTATCCATGATAGACATGTTGAACAAAAAATTCTTGTATCTTTTCTCATATCTTGCATTACCTCAGAGAGAGAGAGAGAGAGAGAGAGAGAGAGAGAGAGAGAGAGAGAGAGAGAGAAATATATTGATGATAATGTGTACCGTGCCACAATGGGAGATTCGTATATGTTAATTCGAAGTTTTGAACATTACCAGAAACGCATCCAAAGCTTTTTAAACATATTACTTGATCATTATGATCATTAATGTGTATTGGTGGAGTAGAGATAGTCTACGTTTTAGAAGGTATTTGAATTTGTTTGGAGTTGACACGGTGCTCTAGCTTGTTTGAAAATAATGTCAAAAGTATGGTACCGTATGTCAGCAAATAATAAAAAAGAAATGGAAATTGAGTGGTTCCTAATAAAAATAAGTATCATTGAGCCAGTTGTGCTCGGTTTCAAAATTACCAACAAACCCAATAAAACCAGAAACCTTTGCCCCTCAGTTCCACTGCGACCATAGAACCAATGCCAGATGGTCCTTATACCAAACAATTTTCTGTCTTAACCAAGCGAGATTGGTCATGCATCATTTGCATTGAAAGCCCCTGACCTGAAGATCTGTCACCCCAATTGTGTTTAACCTTTACAAATCAGGTAGCACGCGTACCCATACGTACTATAAGAGACAAGTTCCCGCATATGTGGGATGAACCAAGTTGCAGTGCCACTGGTCATTTCAGCGACCCCATTGCGGGGAGCTATTCTAACTCATTCTGGGACATTGCATTTAGTTATGAAGTCATCTGACATTGCTTTCAGTAATATCAGCAATTCGTGTTCAAGTCTAAAGAGAGTTGGCAGGGATATGCAGGTAGTACTCTCTCTCTCTCTCTCTCTCTCTCTCTCTCTCTCTCTCTCTCTCTCTCTCTCTCTCTCTCTCTCTTTCTCAAATGATTAAATGACTTGTAATCCTGGAATATGGATTTGTCCTTTCTTTGGAAACAATACGGGAAGAGAATGTATAAAAATCTGTGTGTGTGTATTTTCAGTTTAAGAAGGCCGGGTGACCATCGAGCGTTTTAAAGATGTTACTTGGTTATCGTCCGGTAAAATTGGTTAAAATAACCTCTCTCTCTCTCCTCTCCTCTCTCTCTCTCTCTCTCTCTCTCTCTCTCTCTCTCTCTAATTACCTGGTTATCACCTGGGAAAAAGTTTTTGAAAAATCAATCTTTCCTTCTCCCTTCCCTCTCTCTCTCTCTCTCTCTCTCTCTCTCTCTCTCCACTCTCTCTCTCTCTCTCTCTCTCTCAATTACTGGTTATCACCTGGAAAAAGTTTTGAAAAATTAATCTTTCCTTCTCTTCCTCTCTCTCTCTCTCTCTCTCTCTCTCTCTCTCTCTCTCTCTCTCTCTCTCTCTCTCTAATTACCTGGTTATCACCTGGAAAAAGTTTTTGAAAAATCAATCTTTCTTTCCTTCCCTCCTTCTCCTCTCTCTCTCTCTCTCTCTCTCGCTCTCTCTCTCTCTCTCTCTCTCTCTCATAATGTGTCCTGAAGACATGGGCTGCCTCATAGCTTAGCAAGATACGTCCAGCTCTCATTTCACTTGGTCGCAATGAAAGGAAGTGGCATTTTCCACACCAATAATTCTTTTTGACCTGTTATATATTCGCACGTTGGTTTTTCTTTTCTTTCTACCTGAATTCCTCTCAAATATTCTTGATATTATTTAAGAATCAAATATATATATATATATAGTATATATATATATATATATATATATATATATATATATATATATATATATATATATATATATATATATATATATATATATATATATATATATATATATTGAATAGATGGAAGTAGTGAGAGTGTGTATGTATTGCATATTGATGGAGTGAATAGTATAGCTGACAAATATTATGTAAATGATTTTTTTTTTCATATTTCTGAATTCCATAACCCACATTCGATATGATTTTTTTTTTCGACTCGAATAACGGCGCCTCTGGGGAGTAGGAGGTTGAAAATCGCTTTCGTTGCCTGACTAGTTTTCCGTTTTACATCTATCTTGTTAACGAAAAACGCAAGGGAAAAGTCAAGTTATTTTCTTATCATACAGAAATATTTTCTTTGCTGTTTTTAGAATTAGAAAGATTGGGAACGCCTTCTAGAAAAGACGACAGAATTTTTCTTTTTAAAAAAATCAATTTAAGAAATAAGAATTATATTCATCTCAGCAAATGTCAATGTAAATTGGCATGGATGTTACTATGAAATCAGTAAAATTGGTCATTTTTCCATTAGTTATTTTCTTTCGAAACCAAAAATCGCTTTTATGGTTGGACGATCCATAGATTGGTTATTTAAAACGCCATACTCTTTCCCTGTGTCTGTAATATACATAATGATCCACAAAAACAGCTGGGAGTGTATTGTAATGGCAAAAGTTACCTCTGAACATATCTTTTTCCCAATACTTTTGTATACCCTTTCTACTGAAAGTCCTCAAACTTTAGGGTGTTAATCGCCATGTGTGGAAAATCCACTTGGAAGAAGAATATCTCCCTTTAGTTCCTTAGCAAATACAGATGTATATACAGTCAAAGTCAAAGTCAAAGTCAAATTCTTTATTCCATTAAAAATGGCTATTACATAATTTTACTCTTTCTTGAGTAACAGAGGTCTATTCATAGCTTTATAAAGAGTTTTTACATAATAATAAACAGTACTCATTATCACAGGACTTGCAACTAGTATACAGGTGGCATATTGCCATACAATATCTCTGAATTCAATAAAAACGGAAATGCAATAAAAATTTTCGACTCTATGCAACAGAAATGCAGTAAGATAAACAACATATAATGATATAGGCATAAAATGAATACGATCCTTAAAAACAATCAAGTGAAAACTTTCAAATCAGTAAAATAATAAATTAGCTAATTCTCATAAAAGATAAAGTAAACAGACTTTACAACCAAAGATAAAATTTCACAACCTTTATTCGGTATAGAAGAGAATACTTCTAAAGCTCCTAAAATTTATGACAGTGATGAGAACCTAAGGTTAAAAATGAAGAGTTTCTCATTTGAGTAAGTGTGCAATCAAATGAGATTTAAAAGAAGATATGTTTCGCGCTGCTTGATATTAGCAGGCAGACGGTTCCAGAACATGGGACCACACACACCTAGACGCCTCGCTCCGTATCGGTGAAAGTTCTCGGAACATATAAGTGATCCTGGTGCCTCGTGTTAATGTTCTCAGTACGATTCTGGCCTACCGTTGGTAAGGAAAAGAGCCATTCTGGCAGAAGTTTATTTCTGATTTTGTAGATCAAGAGGCATATATCGTAAAAGTACTTCTGCTCCATCCGTAGCCAATTCAGTTTTTCAAACATTGGAGTAACATGGTCATGTTTTCGGGCACCTCCAACGGCGACCTTTGCGGCAAAATTTGGTATTTTCTTGACCTTTCCAACTGGGTTTTATTGGTCGAACCCCAGACCCGCAAACAGTAGTTCAGGACACTCAGTACCAAACGACTGTACCACCATGACTCGACAGTCTGGCTCAAATCTATCACTCACTCTGTTAAGATATAACAGGATGCCAGTTACCTTTTGCGTAGTTCGTCAATATGTGCATTAAAAGTCATGCTACAATCCATGAAAAACTCCCAGGTTTTTAACTGTATGTGACGGAACAAAAGTGTCACATTACTGAATTTTATGTTCGTGTTCTCCGGATGCGAGAGTATACTGTCTTGATCCAAAGAAAATGACCTGGGTCTTGCCTTCGTTAAGTAATAGGCCGTTACTATTAAAATAATATTTTGCAGTAGTCAATATATTTTTCGGCTCTCTTTATCAAATCATCCAGGTTTTTCAAGTCCCCAGTCAGCAAATCTGTGTCTCGTCAGCATAAATAACAAGAAGTCCATCCCATATATGTTGTGGTAGAATCATTGATATAGATAAAAAACAGCAATGGGCCCAAAATCGACCCCTGGGGTACACCAAAAGAATACTCCTCAGGAGAGGATAGAATTGAATCAACACGAACAGATTGGAAAGCGATTGCTCACATAATTTTCGAACCAAAAAGAGTCGACATTGACTTTAGCTAATTTATTTATTAGAATCTGATGATTAACGCTGTCAACGCTTTGGAAAGATCCAATAATAACAGGAGGAGATAAGTTTCTTAGGTTTTCTATATTTTCTTATATTTTATTGGTAACTGTAAGTAGCGCAGTTTCTGTTGAAAGATTTGGTCTAAAACCATGTTGCTCGTTAACTAGTAAATTATTTGAGTCAAGGTAAGACATCAGTTGAATGGCAATTATTTTCTCGAGTATTTTTTTGAGATGACAGGCAGCAGAGATATTGGTCTATAATTTCCAACGTTTTCAGTGTCTCCACTTTTGTAAACGGGAACTACGTAAGGATGTTTCCAAAGGTCAGGGTAGTTACCTGTAACATTGAGGTGTTGACAATAACAAGAATGTAGAATATTGTAAGCGGGCAGAGTCAATCAAAAATCGAAACGGAATTCCGTCAGAACCACAAGAGTTTTTGGGTTTCAGATGTTTTATTACAAGAATCAGAGTGTCCATATCAACTGGCTGAGGTCGGAATTTATTTATTGTAAATAATGATGTAGAGGGCTGATCATAATGGAGTTGATTGTTATTGCAGATATTTTCTTGTGATTTGGCGTACGTTTCCCTTCCTATATTGGCAAAATATTGATTAAAATCGTGTGCTCTCTTTCTGAGCATCAATGTCTGTGGTTTCAAGTGATCCCCCAGGAGGAGACTTTTTGTTCAGAGGTATATTTTATTGATGACATTCCATGTTCCCCTCATATTACCCTTACATTTGGAGAATTCTTCCTTATAATAATTTTTTCTTCTTATTAGACAACATTGTCTTAACGTGTTTCTTTTCCATTTTGTAACTACTTTCAACATTTAGGTCTTGTCTATTTATTTTAAGTTCCTTGTGTATTGTCCCTAGATCTCATTGCATCTTTAATTTCGGTGTCGATCCAAGGAGCAGGCGGGTGTCTCTTACCTTCGTAATAAAAGGAGCACAGACGTCCAAACATTTCACAAAGTAACGTTAAAAATATGGACCTGATAGAGTACATCATCAGTAAAATAAAATTGTATTTAAGGAACAGCAGTCATTTAAGAGAAGTTCACAGAGGTAATTCTGCGAATAATTCTTGAGACAACGAAATGTCTTAACAGTTGGAGGGCGCTTTTCTTTTCTGATGTTTATATTTGTAGTTAACAGTTCATGATCACCAACTGAGCAAGGCAAGAAACATCAGAATGTACAACGAAATTAGGTCTATTGGTAATAATTAGATCCAAGAAGAGTGAGGAGGTCGTTGGTTTTGTTTGCCAATTGGCTCAAGTGGAGGGTTTTAATAATGTTTGCCCATTCTATTATTTGGGGAGAGGAGGTTATCATTGAAGTCACCTAGAATTAAGAGAGGTTTTGTTTCTCAAGCACATGGATCCAAACACATCACAAAGATAATCATAGCAATCGTTTAGGGCATGGGGATGACGGTATACACAGCCTATGATAAAGAAGGGAAATTTATTATATTGAACTGACATCCAAAGATCCTCGATATGCCGTGGTCTCACGAGTTCAGGTGTCAGTAGCTTCACACTCCCCCACCTTTCCCCCCATCACCACGATAGATAGAGAACCCTGGGATTTCAATGAAATTGCTATGTATTTCAGGTAAAAGCCACGATTCACTTATACACATGATATCAACATTCCTGTTATTTGTTAAGAATTCGACATCATCAAAATTACCTAAGATGAATTGTGCGTTTATATGCTCAACGTAAGTCGATCTGTTGGAGTGTCATGACAGGGAGGAAGTAATTGCTATTCCCTATCTTGACATAATCTTGTTTTGTGTCCATACCCCTTACACCTGTCACATCTAATCCTACGATAAAACTGGCATTGAAAAAGAGCATGACCGAGTTCACCGCAGTTATAACAAGGGCGACGTCGCGATAGATTTACTGCTTCACCTGTCTGAGTTTGCCCGTATTTATAACCGGCAAAATTAGTAGCCGAGATTCTTTGCCACGCCTCACCCGAAGAAGAGCTGTGACGTCCATGATGATCACCCTCAATAGAAAATTGGCTATTTCTTCTTCCACTTCCACCTCGTTGTGCTGTAAAATGTCTTCGTGGATAGTCCTCATAATTTTTTTATGGTATTTTGGTAACTCAAGTCCGTATTTCTGAATCTCGGTGCTCTGCTTCCTTCCATGCGTGTTTGGGAGTACCCTCTGTTGTTTGCAACACCTTGAGAGCCTTCAGAAAATGGGGCAATTACTTCTTGACGCGTAATAGTGTCCCAATTGTCATTTAGTTTGAAGAAGGGACATTTTTTAGAGATGATATTTAGCATCTGATGACCCCTAGCCTGTTGAGGAAATTTCCTTGGCTCCCACTGTTGACATGCAGGCACATTTGATCAATTTCACCTGTTCCAAGTCTAAATTGTAAATTTGTTTGATCACTGATATCCCATTTTTTTTCACTCCAAGCTGCAAGTTGATTGTTGAAAGTTGTTTATAATTTCAGCAAACTCTTGGACTCTCAGTACCGGTGCGAGTTCACATATGTGAATGACCATGTCCTCGTTTATCTGCTTCAGACTCGCAACAAGAGAACCAAGTCTATCAAAAATATCTTCTAGCTGATTTTTATCCAGTATATCTTGAAGACCGCAGTAAAGAATGCAGTATTTTGGGGCCCACTGAAGTTTTTCCGAAATCCAACATTTGATGAGGTCGATGTTTGCTTCCTTTATGGTTCAGACTGAGCATTCAGTTTTCAAATCAGATGTTCGAATCGCAGTAAGGTTAGTATCTCCCAAAAGAAGGGTTCCCTCAGTTGGAGAACAGGCAGGTCCATGAAATGCATCTGGTGCCTGATGATTTGCAGCTGCTTTCTGAAATTGCTCCACCTTCTCTTCTAGCGATGAGAGGCGATCGTTCAGTTTGTTGATCGTGACATGAGCAGCTTTAAGTAGCTCATTTAATTCATCAATTTCAAGGTCTCGAATATTTAGTCTCTCTTTAAGGTCATCGTAGCCATAAAAGTACATTTGACATATGAATTTAGTATTATAGTTGTCACTCCATACTTTATGATGTTATGGGAGGTACAACTCCCACCCTATTGGGGGGAAATGTTCTTCTGGGAGTTCGATAAATAGTTCCTTCGTATTTGTGCGTGTATAAATGATACGCTGATGACAAGGCCACTATTTTTTCCATGATCATCACCGCATCAGTCTGACAATTAAACCTTGATAATTACTCCTTTTGATGATTTAGTACTTCAGACGCCAGATTGAGAGAGATAAGACACCGAAAGCACTTGTGGAAGTGTAAGAAATACTGCGGTACTACTAAGGAAGAGACGAATGAATGTACGAATACAATAGTTGATGCAAATTCTAGGTAGATAACGAGATTTTAGCTTTCATTGTAAAACAATAATTAAATTTCCTACTTTTGTCCAGCGGAAGAATGGAAAGAATTAATAAACAAAAATGAGGGAAGAAACCAATGGAAAAGCATTCAATTTATAAACCTGGTGCGATGGTTGGTAGCGTAATATACATTTTTAAGGTCAAAGGTTCAGTCGAGAGCCCAAAATGTGTCGCGATTTGGTTATCATGAATCAAAAAAATTGTAGCCTTGCAGCTGTAAGTACTCCTTTAGCTGAATATTAAGTATTCGGAGGAATATATGAAGCATGATCATTATAGCGGTTCACTGGTTTTTATGTAAGAATGAGATAGTTTCACTTTTCTTTTTTATTTTTTCAAAGTTTATGCAATGAAAATGCAAAATATAGACGGTACAGTAACTTTCTGGTATGAAATGTGGTATTTTTTCTTTCTCTTAGTTTTATCTACAAACAGTTTTTTTATTGAAATCTTGGGGAACGTAAATTTCATATCCCTCTGAATGCGCCCCCCTCCCACTTTTTTTAATTTTTTTTTTTTTTTTTTTTTTTTTTTTTTAGTCGCTACTCACTGATTATGTTTATTTGGTGGTATCTGTTCTTCTGTCTGACCGTAATTATTCCGCCCTTAACCCATTCTACTGAAATATATTACTTGTGCAGCGAATTATTCGAATTATTTCAGGTTTCTGTTAGCCTGCCTCCTTTCGGTACAAGGACATCAGTGACTTGTAATAATTTGAAAATGTAGGCTTAAGATTTCTCCCGAAGCAGCTTACATCTGTCTTCTAGGATAAAACTAGTCACTTCCCTGTTGTTCCAAGGAGTCTGTGCTGACAGCTCTGGGTGAAACAGGTGTCGCCATTGAATAAATGGAATGCCATATTTTCTTTCAAAATTTTATCCTTGAAGAAGATGAGAGTAACAGGAAATTAAAAGCGTTTTATAAAAGTAAAAAGTGCCATATGAGCTTTGCCCTTCGATTAAAAGATACCATTAATATAATTTTAACCTAAAAGTAATTTTACGCTTAAAATTACCATATAACGTACCTAACATTTATTCACCTTAACATAACGTTCATTACAGATCGTCAGGCACACTTCATCGGTGATTGATACATTATTTTTTCGTCTTGATGTTTTTTTTCTTTTGTTATGAAAGATGGGAAAAACTAACTTTCCACAACGAATCAGATGCACATATGTACAGACGGCCAACGAAGAATTGGCGTAGTTTCTTAATTCAATGTTCGTTATGGAAATATTGCCATATGCAGGTGCCAGATTATTTACTTAACAATAAATAACATTTCCTTTCAAAGGTGCTATACTTGAAATAAATTACATTAGAATAGAGTAGACTTATTCAACGTATTAAAGTTAATTACTTTGCAAAGTAAGGAAAATATATACCGATGGGTCCACGATTTCTAATTTTATTCTCAACTCTAGCTTCGTGACAGCATACCGAAGCATTTTGAAGAATGCCTTTGCTGCCGCTCGAGTCTTGACTCAACGTATCGTACTGAACTGGGGTGTTGTCATTTCGTCTCCTACAGCCGATAAACAATACATCAAGGCGTTCTTTGAAAACGACGTTTAATTAAACTAATTTTGTCCTTTGATCAATAAAATAATTTGCATGACACATTTAGTGGACTAAATTGGACTTCTGATTTTCACCCATTACTAGCCTAGGCCTATTTTCAGCAGTATACTCTCTCGGATACGTAATATAAATGAATATTTAAATCGACAATATATATATAATATATATATATATATATATATATATATATATATATATATATATATATATATATATATATTAATCTGCTTTATTTGATTATTCCCGTTATTCTTGTTTTATTAGCCATGTTCGCCTTCTTATCCTTTTCATAATTGCTTAACATAATTAACTCAGACCTAGCTATTCAAAGTCGAAAAGCAATCATAAAAAAATCAAACGTATATAATTCAGTCTTATTTTTTATCGAATTCCTTGCATTCCGTCCTGTTTCATTTGGACACGTTGGAAAGCTGTGGGAGTCAAAACTGACGAATACATTTAGAAAGGCTTACTTTCATTAAAGCTTTCTTAGGTTGATCTTTCTTCTAAATAGAAATTAATTCAAATTAGTTTCACATGTATACCTAGACCTACTACCATAAGCATATTATAAGTAGCTGAAAGGATAAGAAATATGAAAGGTGACGTTCTCGTTTAAGTCTATTTCATATGTTTTTATGTATTTATTTTTTTTTCCAAGAAAAACCTACTGCTTTAATCAAGGGTTGCTCTTTGGCGGCTACAGGGTGTAACAAGAGTGTATGCACATATTTTGGGGAATGAAAGATAAAGTTTTTTTGAACAGAAAATATTTTATAAACATGCATTTTAAGGAGTCCGTTGTCGGTGCGGGGAATTTTAAAATAACCGCTATCATTACTGATGCTTTCACGCGACGGAGTTCGTAGCGAGAAGTCGGATCGAGTCGCCTAAAGTGTAGAAGAGAGCGGAGTGGCCAATAGGAGTGATGGAGGGATTAGGCCAATGTTAATAAAGTATCTCCCAAAAAAATGTATTTTTTAGGTTTTGAAGAAAAAAAAAATGCATGCATCATTGAAACTCTTTCCCTTCCTATCCGTGGTATTCGCTGGCCACCGATAAAAAACAAAACAAAAAGAGTAAGCCTAACTGAATCTCTCCTCCATCAAAGATAAGTTTGCTTATTTATTAGACTTATTCATTAGACACCTATCAAAGATTTCAAGTGTAGATTTAAACATCTCTTCCTCTCCATCTAAAGTATTCATTAGACACCAGTCATAGCGTAGAGCTAGTCATGATTGCTGGTTCAGCAATGTCGTGACGATGCAATAGAATTCAAAATTCACAAATGAATGCTGCTCAGCAACGTTTACACTACCTCTAGGCCCATGTTCTAAATTTTGCCGTTCTTTGAACAATTTGATTCATCTATGTATGATTCTCTCCGGTTTATTAAGCTTTCTTGATATCTTTCCAACAGGAACTTGCACAGAATGCAGTGCAATAATTGTCTCTCGGTCATCGAGGGATGTTTCTTAGACCGATAAATGACATAACATCAAAAGCAATAGAGTGAGGTCGCCTGGTTCACACTGTTAGGATATCGTTTTTTTTTTTTTTTTTTTAATTTGATAGCATTTTGTGAGATTCCAGTGTTTTCTATAAAATTTAACAAATGGAATAGTTCAACGACCTTCAACTTAATATTAAAATGATAATTTAAGGACTAAGTTTATGCGATACTACTAGTGATAGGTGTCTCCTATCTATTTGGTAATGTATATCTATGGTTTTGATATGACGTTTTTTATCACTTCGTTTCGTTCACGTCAATGTTGCTGTGTGGAAAATAGTTTTACATAATAACATAACATAATTTTCTAAAGATATCAGTGACTGTTTTTAACGTCATTACATATGATTTCTTCCATCTTTGAAAAGCAAAATCGATAAATAAGGCATTAATCGTGCGTCAGGCGAGAGAACGAAACATTATGAAACTGCCATGAGTTTTCTGACCGACAGTACATTGAAATATAGAGAGAATAAAAACGACTATTATTAATAAGATTTCCTCTCTCTCTCTCTCTCTCTCTCTCTCTCTCTCTCTCTCTCTCTCTCTCTCTCTCTCTCTCTCTCTCCCCATATGTGGTCCGGACTTCAGGAAACAGCTTATTTTTCCATTTCTGCACGAGAATTTAGGGGCTTTCCCAGAGTGGTACTTTTTTTCAGTTTCTACATATGGATTCGGAATGTCTCACAGTGTTACCTTTTATGAAAATTGTTAAACTGTAGTCGTTGCACACTACGACTTCATAAAATGTCTGAAATAATAGTGTACGGAAAGTCTACGAAAGAGCGGGGAACGAGATTACAAAATAAACTTGAAAGGGAGAAGCAGAAGGCAAGATTCACCTGCAATCATTATACCCCGAGGCGACCGGAATACGTAGAGAGGTGGTCGGAAGAAAAGCAAAGAGAATTCTTCCCAGCATTACCGACTCAGCCCGAAAAAGCAGAGAGGGAGATAGGCGGAGGGGATTCATTTTTATTAACATTGACTGCTGCCAAACGTTTCATGAAATTAAGAGGATAAAGAAACGGCGCTTCACGTTTCTCTTCCTTTTAGGGATAAGTTTATCGGCAAATGAATAACAGGAGGATTCGAGATAAGGTCAGGAACGTAAGAAAGAAATTTCCTTTCCAACTGTTTCTTTGGAGACACAAAGGCTCAGATCTCGAGTATACTGATCATCTCGGCTTTCTTTTGGCTAAGAGATCGTCGTGCTCGTGCTTTATAGAATTTATTCCATTCTTTAAAACTGTGAAGTTGTGCTAATCAAATGACTATCAATTCTAAATGTCACCGTCGCCACTCCACGTTCGCAAAATGACTAGTTTCAAGGCCTTTGTGGAGAATTGATTGATTCATTGATTTAATTTATAAATCGACGTCACAGCTCAGCCTCCCTGACATAATACTGCGCTAATGTAATCTTACGAAGATATTTAAGCCTCCATTGGCATATGCAATCTGTAAATCAGGTTCAGTCATCAACTTTCCTGAAAATCTTACCGCCTACGGACAAGAAGTTATTTTCCTCGCGTACAGTGTTACAAATAATGTTTCACTCTCAGCTCTATATGAAATATAACTTGAGGTTCATTGTTTCTACGAAGCACGAGGTAGCGTGAAGCTATGGTCTGTGGGTTATACTATTGACCA
>NC_061100.1:2201182-2238682 GCF_015104395.2 Macrobrachium nipponense | reverse complement strand
AAATAAACGCAATATATATATATATGTATACACGTATTATATATATATATATATATATATATATATGTGTGTGTGTGTGTGTGTGTGTGTGTGTGTGTGTGTGTGTGTGTGTGTGTGTAGGGTTCCATTTGTGTCTGGAGACTACCAGATATCTTCATTGGTTTTTTCAGAACAATTCCTTTTTCCAGTCCTGTTTGATTTTCATGGGATCTCAAAAGATACTGTAGGGAATGTATGGACAAATTAGTTCTAATGCTTTGCTAACAGCGGCAGAACCAGTACTGCATCTTCAAATAGATATTTTTTAATATATTAACGTTTGTTTTTAATTTCATTTATTTTTATAAATAAACGTTTGAAGAGCAATGAAGGGAAGAAAAGGAGAAATATTTATTTATAAAATAATTTTAATTTCATCATTTTACACTGAAAATTTTCTCAATAATTTTGAAAGCGATTTATGTTCTTGGCTTAAAAAAATAATTTATTGGTACAGTTACTGAAAAATAATTATAATTTATCGTTAAATACTGGAACTCTTTACCTTTACCAGTTGTTCCAAAAGAGTGAATGTCCAGTTTGCAAAGGAGACACTTCGAGGCCTCCAATCAGCGGAGTGGAACAAGTAAGACAGTAATTACAGCCAAAACAAAGTATAATAAACTACTTGTTTTTGGTTTTCGAATTTTTATTTTCATTGAAGATAATTATCATTATTATTATTGCAAGAGACAAAAGACCATCTTTTGGAAAGCTTACTGAAGTATAATGATCAAACAATTCAGAATCCTTTAGTGTATGAAGGCTAATCATCTGATCGTCAAGAGAAATATAATTGGCGTCGATTTTCGTTTTCATTGATGATACCACGCAAAAGCTTTACCCTGGGTCGGGATGAGGATTAACAGGGAAATGATGCCGGTCTGCCAAAAAAAAAAAACCAAAAAAAAAAAAATAAATAAATAAATGAATAATAAAATCAATATATAAATAAATAATATGCAAGATAAACTTTTTCGTTTTATGTATAAGCTGCTCATTGGTTCCTGGATGCATTAATTTTACGTGGAATAGATTATAATATTTCTTGATATATTGCGAAATTTATTTTTTACTTCATGTTTATGGAAATATGGGAAATTCATGTTGTTGATGAAATTTTTCTCTCCGAATAACAATTCATGGATAATTAATTTTGAAAATAAACCTCATTACGAATTCCTGTTATGTGCATGCTGTAATGGAACAAACAGTTATACTGAATAAATCAACAAATAAATGAGCTTTGCGAATGAAATAGCTATAAAAACAATATTAAACAGAAACACAACTTTTGAACAAATCTTAATACACTGCTGTCGCTAACCAGATCTATTACGCTTAATACCCCTTGTTGAGATCATAATTACGTTTTTTTATAGCTATTTATATACAGAATGTTAAAAGTGTTTTCAAGGACACAAAAGAATTGAAAATGTTAATTCAGCGATCTGATTAAAAAGTCTGTTAATATCTTTCCATTTTTTCCCGTTTTCTTGTCCCTTTCTTCCCAATAATTTCTTATTTTTTCCTGCTGTAAATTTTATTGAAAGATTATTCCTACTTTTATTTCCTGGTTATCTTTACTAATTTCATTACTTTCTTTTATCACCACTTTTATATACATATATATATATATATATATCTTATTTGCAGTCTTATGTTTTGTACTTTAGGATCTAATTTTTGCAACACTACTGTTCTCTCTCTCTCTCTCTCTCTCTCTCTCTCTCTCTCTCTCTCTCTCTCTCTGATATTAGGAGGCTAATCAGGGCGCGGAAAAGTTAACAGAGAGGTCAAATGACGAAAGTGAGTGAGTGAGAGAGATGGAGATGTAGTATTTTACCTCATAATCTTATGACGTTTTTCCCACAAGTGGGAAAGGGTCATATCCTCATCAATTCACTCCTGCTTATCACTATGGCGAAATATTGGTTGGAGATGCTTGTCATTATTTTCTCTCTCCTCTGTTCTCCTCAGCTCTGACCAACCCCTAATCTTCTTAGCAGCCAGGTATACGTAATTCAATGCCTAGGTCAACATGGGCACAATTAATTGATAGGACAAGTTCTCATACTGTTCCTTTCCTACCCCCGCTGGGGGATCGAATGCAGGACCTTTGGTTACTTGTGAGTGTGAGTCTGTGTGTGTGTGTGGGTGTGTCTGTGTGTGTGCGCGCGCATGTGTAAGAGAGAGAGAGAGAGAGAGAGAGAGAGAGAGAGAGAGAGAGAGACATATTTTTGTGCGGGAAGAAGATCCGTAGTATCCTCTTTTACATTACTAGTGGGGTGAAAAAAGGAAGCGTGGTCTGAATCATCTAATGGAAGCCCTTTCGCAATTCTTCCATACTAACCTCGTATTGGTGGTGTTGTACTTCTGTTCTCGCTTGTGGGCTGTGTCTGGTTTCGCCAATTTTTACTTACTTAAATTCCATTGCCATGTCACTTGACACACAAGTTTCACCTTGAAATCCCTTACTACTTATTTCTATTTTGAGTATACGTCTGTTTTTCTTAGAGGCAGTAGCCCAAACAGACAACAGCATTCCATGTTGAGGTATATTACGCTTACAGAGGTTAGTATGATACTCCAAGTTGCATATTTTCTGTGATCTGAATTTTAGAAGTGCAAGGGACTTATTACTGCCGTCACTGAGGTTATGAATAAAAGTACGTATGTAAATATGCATCCATATACATATTTAAGAACATTGACCCACAAGGAACCCATAAATAATAATTTCATTTTATCACTGGGATAACTTAAGTCAGTTCGATATTAATGTTATTTGTCGTGGAATATTTGAAAGAATAGAATTGTCATTTCTAAAATTGCAAATTGCTTCACACAAAAACATACATACATGCACACACACAAACACATATATGTGCACACACACACACACACACACACACACACACACACATATATATATATATATATATATATATATATAAGATATATATATAATATATATATATATATTATGTATGTGCTGTGCGAGCGCGTATTTGTGTTTGTGTGTGTGTTATTGATCTGTGGATCCAGCCAAATGCCTTTTAGCTATCAAACAAAAGCCATATGAAGAGGATTTTTAATTTCGCACTGTGCTCCACTACATATGCGAACGCAAATATTTTTTCTGTACAGCTCCTGCCTTCTCGAAAACCAGTTTATTAATTCCGTTCTTCCACCAATTACAAATAAACATATATAATGAATATTTTCATTATAACCGCACAACTGCAGTGCATCTGTACTAAACACACGTCAGGTCGGTATCCTTCTTCGGTATCTTTGTTATGACTTCCAATTCCCAATCATCAGGGTTTGTTTTATCATTCCATATTCTACAAAACAGTGTAGCTAGTATTCGAGGTGTCATTGCACTTTCAGCTAAAACTTCTTTGCACTTATTCCTTCATAACCTTTTGCTTTTAATCCAAGTTAATTTAATATTGATTTCACTTCAATTATTGAATTCATTCATAGGCACATTCAGGTCTTCATCAGCTTCTGGTATATTCTTGCCTCGTATTCATGACCTCACAAAGAAACCTTGCAACGTTGTCTTTCTTCTTTAGACGGTTTTATTGACATGTATTTCCTCTTCCTCTTTTCCTGCATTAATATTCCATTGATAACCTTATGTACTATGTTAACACCGATGCCACCTCATGAATACATAGAATTGTCAATATCATTTGCATTGGCCTTTGTGCCCACATTGTCTTTGTTATTCTATCTTGATTCACTGCCTGTCTTGACTTTAGTTCTTCAAACTCTACTTTTTCTTTACATCTTTATTGTATGTCAGGTCTCATCAGATATCCAAAATTTCATATTTGCCGCCCTTTATGTCACTACTTGTTTTCCAGCAGACTGATACACATTCTTGACTTTGAAACAGTCCTCAATGATTATTTAGTTTTATAACTACAAAATTTTGTACATCGATATTTATTTGTATAGCTTTTGCGATGTTTTTCAAGATGTCTTACTGCATTAAACCTAGTTACTCTAAATCGATATTTTATGTCCTAACATTCCTGGTGATCTTTCTTTAGTATTTAATGGCTATGTGATCTATTTGGTTTCTGTGACTACCATTTCGAGATGTTTCAGATTTTTTATGGAGGCCTTTTTGTAGGAAAAGTTACCGATGACTAGGTTATTTGCAGCACAAAAAACTAATAATTTATACATAATTTTCGTTTGCAATTTCTTCCAGGCCTTAGCTATCCATTGCATCCTTCATACCCTCATTTCTCCAACCAACTTTAGCATTCATATCATCAATACTATTTCCTATATCTCTTTTTGATATTTCGTGCTTAACATTCTGCAGTTCGGTATAAAGTTAATCTTGTATTTCTTCGGAGAGTGTAACCTATTTCTAAGTGCATAGCACACTATAATAGTCACATTACATTGTTTTGATTTAAATCCTTCCACCAGTAATCTAACGCTCCTTGTTCTTCCATGAGTTAGTGACTTCCGGCGATTTCATGCTAAGGTCATGACTTACCTTCTCTACTAATTTTATCTGTCGTTCATGATATACAATAATACCCCCATCCAGTGCCTCTTTTTCCAAATCCTTCGCACCGTGATTCGCAGACAGCTGAGATATCCAGTCTATTCCTCTTGAATGCATTTTCTCCCTTTCTATCTTTCCAGTTTGATTTAGGCCTCTTTCGTTCCACTTTCCTAGTTTCAGTTTAGCCTTCGTAAATAATGATTCTCTTCCAGTTTTCCTCTACTCGTTTTCAAGTCCTGCGAGGTGTTCCAGCCTTACTTAATTACTTGCAAGCTTCCTTACCTAATAAGACTTCGATTACTTTCCGTTGTTACGGATTTGATATAAACGCAGAAATGCATTGACTAATAACTTTTTTCTTATGGAAGTTGAAAGTGTCTACACTTGATTTTCTGTTTTTTTTTTTTATTTGTTTTTACTCTCTTTGCTTTTTAGACATCATCTTGATTTGTGTGATAGGTTTTTGTTTCATGATTTGCCTCATCATTGTCGGCTATTCTGAAATGAGTTTCTCTTTTTCCAGTTATTGGTGCATTTGCTTCAATTACTGTCCCTTTATATCGTCCCGTATCGTATTTTCTTAAATTTGTTTCATCTATTCCAAGTTAACATACCATCTATCTTCAGTACATCATGTATATTATTGTATAATTTTTTTTACTAAATTTTTTATCTTCGTTATGTATGTTTAGCCTCTTATTTCTTGCAAACTTCACTAGAGTCACGTGCTGCGTGTGTGTGTGTGCGTGTGTTTTGTGTGTTTGTTTGTTTGTCTTAAAACAATTAATTGAACCCATTCCCTTTTTTTTATTTTTTTCGTCATGTGTTTTCGTACAAATTTGTCCCTCTTGCCTTTCATTTGTCTAAGCCTCCATTTGTTCTTAGTTCTGTTCTCCCTCTTGCTTCTATCTTCATTGATGCACTGCTCCCCCTTTTATTTTCTCTTTACACTGCGAAAATGACCTCTGATGGCTGCTGTGCCAGAATTTTCCTTCCTCCGAAACAATATTTTCCACCCTTCCCTTTTTCCCTCTGCCTTCCCCTTCTCCTCCTCGTGTTTGTTTCCTTCACTAACGGAGGTGTTCCTTCTTTGAATTGATTCAATCTCCACTTTTACGGCCTACATTCTCTTTTTGTGTTACCGCCGTTATTTCCCATTCACCTGCATCCATCTTCCATCATGACTTTCTTTCCTCTGCTTTTTTATGTTTCTATCAAGGTTTAGTTTTTCTCTCCGTCAGCGTTTGTTTATTCTTCCGTTGAGGTCAAACTTACTAATTAGAAAACGTTTTATAAGGAAAAGTGAATGAACACGCTTAGCTGTAAAGGAATAGGGACTTTTCTTTCTTTTCGAAACATTTTTCCAGGCCTAATCGTATTTTTCCACGTCGAATTAGAAATTTGTTAGTAACTGGAAGCGTGTAAAAGCTGTAAGGACAACGTGATTAATTCCTAATTGGGAGACGTTTCTAAAGGAGCCTCGTCTTCTCGCCCAAAACGTTCGATAATAAACAAAATGTTTATAAAAGGATCGTTTTAGAAACTCGAGTGATTATGGGAGAACCATTAATCTGTGACTGAAATCTTTATTTGTGGTATTAACCGCTTCATTTGTATAAATTTCCATTGACAAAAAGGTATACTTGTCTTCACAAAAATGATGGTGAAATTCCTATGATAAATTTCAGCTATCGAAAAGTATGCCTCATGCACCTTCGTAAGGAATGTTGATTACATCCCTAGTTGAAGCCGTTGCTGCTTATTGCATAAAAGTGCACTCTTATACAAAATTCAACAAAATGGTACTTGATAAGCAGTATAAGTGGGTTGATCGTTAAAGAAAAAAGGAAATTAACCTCTCTCTCAAACGGTGTTAATTGCTCTAAATAATCATGTTGCAGATGATCTTTTCTAATTAGAACGTTTGAAAAGTAGGATGGGGCCAGTTAGAAGCGTTGCAAGAGAGAGAGAGAGGAATCTCCATTCCTTTTCAGCTTATATCGCTTACACACCTTTTTCGTTATGAATCCTGTTCTGATTAGAACGGTTGCACAAACAAGTATTATGTGCATAATAAATTGCCTGGAAGAGGCTTGCTGGTAAACGAGCTGGCAGAGAGAAAAGGAAGAAAAATGTTAGGCTGCTGAAACAGTCCTTTTTTTTTCTTTTTCTCTTTTCTTTTAGAAACTTGAATCGCTTCAACAGTTTTATCCTTCATAACGCTCACGTATTCTAGAGTACTTAGCTCTTGTTTTCAAAAGAAATAGCGACACGACAGCTTTTCCAGTGAATAATAGTAATTACTGGCTAGTGCTGTTGAGATGAGAAACGTTTATTTCTCAGTATAATTTTGAAAGGCTGGAGGACTTTTTGAGAAGCGAAATGTTGCTCTTGTAATAAGCTTGAACAGGGTTGAACTTTTCCGAGATGAAGAACGTTGACCTCTGTTGTTAACTGCATTGACAGAGTAGAGCGCTTGCGAGGTGAAACACATCCGTCGCCCTTGTTAAAGCCTTGACGTTAGAGTCAAGAAACATCTGTCGCTCTTAGAATTGCCTTGCAGGACTGAAGCATTGTCAAGATGAGAAATGTGTTCTTCTTGCAATAGCCTTGATGGATTGGAGTGAATCGCTCTTGTAATACGATTCACTGAGTGGATCACTTTTGCTGTTAGAAAACTCGCTCTCGTAATAGCCATGAAGCTGTGGAGCGGTTTAAGCGGGTGGGAGACGTCCGTTGCTCTTTTGATAATCTTGAAAAAGAGTGGAGCCCTTTCGAGATGAGAAATGTCGTGTTGCTTCTGTAACAGCCCTGATGGAATGGAGTGCTTTCAAGGTGAGAAATGCATGTTGTGGTGAATTTGATTCATTCACCGAGCCCCTAAAATATAGTCCTGCAAACTGCAGGTGAGCAATGGGCAATAGGATCGGATAGTGCATTCACTCCTTCTTTTGCCCAGGGAAAGTCTTCAGTGTATTTAGGAAACTTGTGATGACGCTAGTAACGTACGATCTAAATTTTGATACCATTGATGATAGCCTTATCTTTCATGATTTTTTATATACTGATACTGTTTTGTGAATTTCTCTTCGATGATCTGTTTGTTTTTAATCTCTTCTGTCACTTGAAAAGACAATATGATTTACATTACGGAATAAATTCATTGGCACGAAATGGGCGGAGATGGGTGGGAGATGTTGAGCGGGTAGGGAGTAGTGATCTAAATGAGCATCAACCAGTAAGAGACTTTAACCTGAACCAGGTTACAGGTGAAGTATTAATGCTTGATTGGCCACTAATAATTGGTTGCCAATTATGGTATTCAATAACACGTTCATTTATCCAGCTAAGAAATTAAGCGTGGGAAAGCGACAAAAAATGTGCTGATATATCGTCAAGAAAAAGTTCATCTAATTGTTTGTTCAAGGGAGTAATTAGAATCAGTTGTATAGGTATAAAACTTATTCCTTGGTTGATGTTCAAAGCAGCTTATTCATTATTAGAACTGCCTTTTTATTTTCTAACGTCAGACTTAGGAGAGTAAACCCTAGTTTATGCTAGTAAACAATTTTTAAAGAAATTTTATACCAATAATTTTGTTACTGAAACAAGAGTTAGAAATTATTATATAGAATAACATCAGAACCACTTCTGGTTCAGCGATCACATTGGTGGTACTGAGGAGAGGTGCATCAGACGGGACTTTGACCAATGACCTGGACGATAACTGGGTTTTGTCGAAATTTGCAGTTCGACCCCCATGCGAACATCTATCATGGGGTGAGAAACGTCGATTAATTGTGTAAATTACAACGTTATCATGGTGAGAAACGTTGTTCCTTGTGTAAATTACGTCTCGCTGGAGGTGACAAAACTCAGTTAAATTATGTCTCTCGAGGTGAGAAACGTAGTTTTGCATGAGTAAATTACATGTCACTCGAGGTGTGAAACATTATTGCTTGTGTAAATATCGTCGCTGGAGGTGAGAAATTATCAGTTTGCTTGTGTAAATTACATCTTTCTCGAGGTGAGGAAGGGCGGTTAAATTTGTAAATGAATCATCAGTTGCTTGTGTAAGTTAGTCTCGCTGGAGGTGAGAAACGTCGGTTGCTTGTGTAAAATACATCTCTCTCGAGGTGAGACTCTTCAGTCGATTGTTTAAATTACATCTCTCTGCATGTGACAAACGTCAATTGCGCCTTTCAATTACATTGACAGAGGCTCATCTTGAGATGAGAAACGTTGGCCTTTCGTGTAATATCCTTGAGATGGTAGAGCGCTTTTGATAATGAGAAACGTCAGTCTGCTGTTTGAGTCATATCTTTCTTTTAGAAAGAGTGAGGCACACTGAAGATGACAAATATTTTGACCTTGAATAACCTTGCCATGTTACATTGTGGTTTTCATATCATCTGGGAATCGACTTTATTTGACATTTGTTTCTTGGGGTTATTTAAAGATGTTTGAGACAAACGTTACTCATGAAATTTTCTGTATTTTATATTATCATTAAACTAAATAAACCATCACCAATGTTTTAGCGTCTGTTGTTTTTTCTTTTGTTAATCTGCTATTTTTCTCGTTACAAATATTTTCCATTTCTGTGAAGCTTGCTTTCAAAGTATGTAGCTTGATCAATAATTATGTAAACAATACATTTATCATAAAAGGAGGTATTTTTCTTAAGTAGAATACCTATCACATATATGTATGTACAATAACCCAGGGCCCTTTCCTAGAGAAGTTAGCAAATTTAAAAAAACCTTTGTTATCTCAAAATGATAAAATTAGAAAAGACCAACATTACCTGCCAGCCAGGAAGTTGGGCAGCTTAGCAGGGAAGTGACCCAAGAGATCAACTGTAAAGTAAAACGAATAAATGTATGTATAGGGAATTAGAAAGGACGTTGTTTACAGTGCGCCGCGCATGGTACTTGTAGTTAATTTCTTAGAGAGAGAGAGAGAGAGAGAGAGAGAGAGAGAGAGAGAGAGAGAGAGAGAGAGAGAGAGAGAGAGACTTATGATAGGTGTCCTTTTTTTTCTTATTTTACAATTTTTATATGAAAACAGTTTTATTTTCTATTTATTATTTATGATAATGTGACCTCCACCTTTGTAACATTTTTTCAAAGTGTGCCATAAGGACAACCTTCAGACAGCAATTTGTATTACGTAAAACTATGGAAACGAGGTCATCTCATGTATGAGTAAAACACACCTAGTACCGGCACAATATTTATTTTCTCCGTGAACACATTTTATATACAGATATACAAAAATGTCATTCCTAAGGAACCTCATTTACAAACTTTGATTAACATAAATCACGTCTTCTCCCCGATGATTCTAAATGATATTTATACAACACATATTTAATACTACAAAATGGTTATAATGGCAACCTTCATGCCCACCAGTTTAAACAAAACATTCAGTAACGTCGTTGGGTCCCAAATAGGACTGCAGATCCTGCTCCTAAAATTCAGAAACTTAAAATTAATTTCGCTGTTTGCCCTTTAAGAGTTTAGAGTTATTAACTCTCTACAACATCGTTTGGCTCATATTTTAAGAACTGAGTATCAGCCTGCCTGGAGACTTACGTTCTATCCAGTTGAAAGTGAAAATAAAAGGTTTAAACTGTTATAGTATGATATTATTTTTTAATTTCAATTTGTCAGTACAGCATACTAATGATGGTGTCTCTGGAGTGAAATACGAAACAGGAGAATGCCATTTGTTAGAAAATTAATCATATTGCCCAATGTCGAAGCGAGAGACTCACCCTTTCATAGGGTATACAAAAAGAAAAAATTACTTAGATTTGAAAATGTAAAATACAATTGAATCTATTACACCCAGACAGTTAATTGTTTATGAAACAAATTACTGGTCAAAAGTATTTTAGCTGAAATGGATATTTTTTTTTTCGTCTGAACCCTAGATATGAAATAGTAATATGCTCTCCATTTGCACTTTAAAAAATAGTTATTCAAATTTATTCTTTCTTTGAAGTTCGTATCTACATTAAAAAAAGTCCAGTATGATATGTCGTGAATCTGGGAGCTGATAATTATTTATACGGCTACTCGTGATTTACAAGAATAACGTCATAGCTATTCATAGACACACTTCATATAAAAGTGGATATACGCTTTTACATAAATCGGTTGCATATTGATATCTTAACAATTCATCAATTCTCTCTCTCTCTCTCTCTCTCTCTCTCTCTCTCTCTCTCTCTCTCTCTCTCTTACATTTTTACTTTTCAAAACTCCCGTTTTCTTAATTTTCTTAATCACATTCTCTCTTTTAGGTTTCAAGTCCCTGCAGAACATTGCCTTAGTCATAGGTATCTTCCTTACATTATCGTTTTTTTCCTTTTTACGATCGGTAATAGCTATTGATCAGAGAAGAAAGACTTTATACGCTTTACGATTAGTCTCATGTTTCTTCCCTATTTTTCTTTATATTAGTCCCATCATAACTGTAATTCGTATTAATTACCATTTACATGCTTACACTTACCAAGAGGTACAACAACAGAAACTTCATTATGATTTGTTTATATTACACTGAAATGACTCAACATGACGCTACCCTTATACCGCACAACTCAACCGTACAATGTATTTACAAAACTACTAATCCGTCAGGCATGTGGAAGAATATTGTCTTGTAAACCACACATTTGTATTTGAAAGTGTGCGAATTTTTTCTTATTGTATTGGAACATTCGCTTAAAGAAGCCTAACCCTGTGTAAAAGCTCTCCAGTAGAACAGTGTTATAGTATTGATTGGTCCATAAGTGACTTCAACTTTCCACTAATTATTAAACTCTAGCCTCTGACCTGTTACATAATATACGTTTTACAAATGATGTCTCAGCAGCTCCCTGTGAAGAGGTCTTTGTTTGTTTATAAGAATTTAGATGATGTATGTATGTGTTTTCCTTTTTTAGTTCAACAATTGAAAGTCTTATCGTAAGCATTTGTTGCAAACTGGTAACACTTAAGGACAAAATATCAACAAATCTTTTAATATTAAACGGCCCCAGTAACCATGATATCTTGAGAGAAGAAGTTGTGCAAGCATAGTATTTAAAAATTTAGTTGCTCTGTATTGAGTGTGACCAGTCCATTAACCCGATTTGTTTGTAAAGAGAATGAATATTTTCTTCTCCTTTAACATAATCTTAGACAGTAATCTTGAAAATCCCCCTATGCTTTTCGAATATTTTACCCAAAGCTCGAGTGGTATAAAACAGATTAATAGCTTACACAAATACAAAGACAGAACGTTCAAACAAACTCGAAGCTAATGTAAATACTGCAGATACCCAGCACCTTTTGTTAGATTGTCAAAAACTTCTTGGTCCAAACATTCCTATCTATAAAATTCCATCTTGTACTAATATTAAGTTGCATCCAAATTCTTCCATTGAGATTCCCACAATATTTACATTATTCAGATAATCTATTTACTGTTATCTCAGTCTCATATTTATTGTCTGTGTGAAGCTTGACTCAGCAACCAACGAGCCGCTGATTCTAGAAACTTCTGATTGATTCGCGGTTACTGCGATTGTAGCCTTATTCCAGGAACGAAAAAGCTCCTCGTTTTTTTCATCTGTAAGCGAAGAGAGAGAGGGAACGAAATAGCAGACACCACGGGATGGCCTTGATGAGGAAGTTCAAGTCGTCCCTCGAGGAGTTGAGGAGACAGAAGGCGACGGCGGTCATGATGCTGAAGAAGAAATTATCGTGCGCTTTGGCAGCTCCGCTGCCCGTGGTCTTCATGGCCTCTGGAGTCTCACCTGCGATTTCAGAGAAGAAGAGTTTGTTTGTTTACCTTCGAAAATTATATTGGTAGTGAGATTCTGAAGTAAGAATGCAATCTGAATATTGTATAATTGCGGCGGTTGCCTGACTGAGAGAATGTGTTGAAGCAGTTATCTAAATTGCATGAGTTATAAGATCGCTGAATCGCAAGACTTCCCAGGAAAGGGGTGTATCTGTTTATCCCGTAGTTGAGGTTAAAATTATGAGACCTGTACTGAGGCTTCGACTGGAGCTTAAGTAACTTATCCATTTATAAATTTACCAGATAATTAAGTCGGAGATGTCACAGAGCTAGTACGGCTTCCATACCTGAGTGATTGCCTTAGTTAATGATAAAGGCATGTACATTCGATTATACAAACCGCGTGAGGTTTTCAACGTTTTAGCTTGGTTTTATTGCTCTCGAAAAATGTAGTTCATAGCTGAAGTCCGCTCAAGGCCCTTGGCTCTCGGGAGTAACAGACATTTAAAACTTGACTTGCCATTACTAGTAGAGAAGGTTTACTTCCTAAACGTAATGAAAATAGTGAGGAGTAAATACATTAAATTATCATAATAAAAGAAAACCACAAGATATCTTACTCTCCAGGACGTGGACCATGACGGAGACCTTTTTGGCATTGGCTGGCTTGCAGGAGTACCTGCCCGAGTCCAGCAACGTGGCGTTGTGCACCAGGAGAGACGACCTTGTCAGTTCGCCTCTGTGCTCAGTGAACACCTGGATCTCGCGACCTCCTCTCCTCCCGTAGTTCACCAACTGGAAGGAAAAATGTAACGAGAATGGTTGACGATAAATATATTGGAAAGAGGATAGGAAAACAGATAATGTTTAGAACTCTATTGTAACGAACTGGAAACAGCATTGAAAGCCTTATGTAGAGTATTATACAGCAGCTAACTATTAAAACATTAATAGAATATATGCAGGAGAGATGTTGTAAGCTTTAAATGTTTTTGTTACCATCTAGACAGAGCGGAAAAATTGTTCATAATATGTTTCGTTGAAGACGATGTGTCCAATAATAAAAGCTACTGCAATAATGATTGCATTGAGAAACAGGAATGTCAGCCACAAGCTTGAATCGAAAATATACTGAAGTTCGTTAAGAGGCGTCAGCTGCAGTGGAATTGTTTTTTTGTATCCAAAGAGATTTGTAATGGAAACCAGAATCGATAAAGCCTTTTGTAGAACCACACAGGAGACGGAAGGAAAATCTATACGTTTGTGAGGAATAGATAATTTTCTAAGGAGATTGAGGAGGAATAGTGCAATGATGATTGCCGAAGGTACAGAGGGTTCTTATGACAGGATTATGGACTGATAAGCTTATGACGCTTAAGGAAACTTAATGTTTCTTGAGAAAGGTAAAATCGATATGAAAGTATGGGGTGAAAGGAAGTTGTATGGAAAGACTTCCCTGTTCTAATCTTAGCAACATCATCATTGTTCAAGTAGTGTTCAGTGAATTTATAATATATATATATGTGTGTGTGTGTTTGTTTGTTTGTTTGTTTTTGTTTATATTAAGTAATCGTGTATCCTCCTGTTTTTGTTTTGCAAACTATACTCATATTAGATTTCTTTTCAGTCCATAATAATTATACATTATTGACATTGCAATCAAAACCACACCTTAAATATCTGACAGCAGTAATATCAGCTTTACCTTATCCCTGTGATACCACAAAATGAATTCGGGCGGCGTGGGACTGAAATGGACCACGCAGGTGAGATTGAGGGAGCTGCCTCTGTCCAGGTAGACGCTGCTGGCCCCCAGGAGCTCTGCCGAAGGCACTGAAGGGAAGGGAGTGGAATGAATCGTTGGATAGAAAATTGGAAATTTAATAAACGAGATGATAGAAGGTCTTTCACACAGCATTCTACCCAAACGCGCTCGAGCATACACGCATGCACACATATGTATCCGTATGTATATGTCTATGTGTGTGTTTTGTGTAGGTATATATATATATGTATCATGACCTATATGTATTACATATATATATATATATATATATATATATACATATATATATACATATATATATAATATATATATATATATATATATATATATTATATATATATATATATATATATATATATATATTGAGAGAGAGAGAGAGAACAAAAATTTACAGTAATGGAAAGTGCTCAGAATATCATGAACAGGCATTCCTTAAAAGCATGACAGTAACGTAATGATTGTAGTTCCTTTGTGGTAAAAGAAATATTTTTAAATTAGCAAATAATGTCATGTCGCGTCACTGAACTTAGGTATTGAAATTTCCCAAAGGAATATCAGCCTTTCGACTGAAATTTAAACATAATGTCAAATGAGGTTCATTAAAACCAATATGCAAATTGTATGTTCAGAAGAATTTTATACTTCAGAATGAGATTTTTGTTGCAAAACGCAGACATTATAATAAGTGCTATGCTTTTATTATTATGTAAAAAGAGTGATATAATAAGCCGACTCTTGTGAAATCAGTGCTAATTAGTGAGTTCAATGATACCAGCCAAATGTCAAAGCATATTCGGATGCTTATCATTTGCAAACTTTATTTTGAAATAATATTTTATTTTCCTTTTTATTTTGCTTTGAAGGTGCAAGTTACATATCCTCCATTTTCATTATATTGGTTGGAAATGAAGGCTGTCTATTCAGCGTCATTTTTGGTTCGAAAATGAGCCCAATTTCATCTTAATTTATACATATACTAGAGGGAATCTGAACGTTGTTTGAGACGCAGAATTTGAAATGGAAGGAGCAATTGTTTTGATGGCGAAAGATGCTGTGACAGGACCTGATTGGAGGCGGTAAAGATCAAAGCTTGCTGTAATTTCAATAAGAAACTATCAAGTTAGAGGAAAGACACATCTTCAGATAGGAAGTCAATTACATTTCAGTTGAAGGAAAGGAAGCTCTTTGGTATATGCGAAAAATATTTCAGCCGCAACACGAATTTCTCTTAGGTAATTGTAAGATTGAGTTGTATTAATATCACTTGAGTAAGTGATATATAACATTAATATAACATGAAAGAGCCTCGTCCTATGCCGCGACTCTTACTGTGGTATAATTATATTCAACCTTTTCAGAACAAGGAAAATGGAAGACGGAAACAATGGATTTGCTTAGATGTTCGATTTCTGAAAGAAAGGAATTTATTGCCAGGGAACTCAAGAGCTCATATTACAAATGAGCTGTTAATGCGGTTGGAGCGTAAGACTATTTTCTATCTGGGGTCTGTCCCCTTCCGTCGCAGATAGAAGCCGGATACGCTATAAATTGAAGTGTGTATGCGTATATGTACGGTATGCTGCACGAAAAAGTGCAGGAATGATAGAGAAGGTCGTCAAAACAGAATAAAAATTATTTTGATATTTTCTCCCGTGGAGAACAAATCGGGCGTTGTCTTTACTGTGCAAACATTGATCAGGGAATATGAAAAAGTTGCTGTTATAAATGGCAATGGAATACAAACATACACTGGGCTGATGACGCATTTCGCAATCACTGCATGTTTACGTCCGGTATTAGTGTTCTCTATTGCTCAAGGTTCGTCTGTGTTGTTTATCGGACATAAAAGTAATTTATTTTCATTACTCACCCTGTTCAAGTTACCATCATGCAATATTGAGCAATATGAGAAGAATTTACAGCTTTAATTTATCACCACCTGAGATCATGAACATCCTCATAATCACTTGGAATCATATTTACTCACCAATGATATATATATATATATATATATATATATATATATATATATATATATATATATATATATATCATATATATATATTATAATAAAATCAGGACTGATCTTTCTTATTTTTGCGACTCGGATGGGGCCGGGGTAGATATAGGATCGTGATTGTAAGGGAGACATGACACATCCACCCTCATCCTGACAAAACCTGTTTGTCAGGCCCGGTGGGGCAGGCAGGGTAGGGTAATAAGGATCTGGAGGGTAAGGTAGACAGCAGGCAGCGCCGGGTTCCAGCGCAGCGTAATGCGTGATATATATATACTTTGTGTCTAAGCCTTGTAGTTCATTGGGTTTGCCGAAGGATTAGATATTTTCACATGGCTAGGAACCAATTGGTTACCTAGCAACGAGACTACTGCTTATGGCGGGATCCAAGCGACATTATATCGAGAAATTATTTTCTAATCACCAGAAGCAAAATCCTCTGATTCCACGTTGGCAGAGCGGGGAATCGAACGCGAGCATGTAAACCACTTGTCCAACGAGGAACTAGCAATAAGGCAGGAGTTCGGATGCTTTGCACGGATGGAGCGATACAGGACCAGTTCACTCAAACCCAGTGTTGCCCTTGTCAACCTATACAATGAATTATGCACCTGATTTTGACGGCCGTGGTGACTTACATTTACCCGTGGAAGGGCATGGGGCAAGCAGCCTCATTCCAGTCTGCCTAGGTAGGAGTGTCGAGGGAATATGTATCTGCCATATCGCAGATGAGATTTAGTACATTTTCCGTTTTTTCTAATATTTCCAAGCACTACTAAACATTTATCATCACAGTCTTCGTTCAGAAGTTCAAAAGATAAAGAAATGAAGGAATCATTGTCTCCTCTCCTCTTATCTCTTCTCCTCTCCTCTCTCTCTCTCTCTCTCTCTCTAACGACATCAAACAAAAAGGTCAGAGACTTCTTTGAGGGGCAACTCACCGACGACTTCCAGTTTGACACTGACGGCGGTCACGGGCTTCGTCGAAATGGAGCACTCGTAGAAGCAAAGAAGCCTGAGTCTGTGGGCTGTGGGTGCCTGAGGACGAGGACCCAGTCTCCCGAAGAAGGGTCTCTGTGGGCCGAGAACCTCTCGTCGTTCGTGAACGTGAAGGATCCCACCGTCAGGACGTGCAGGTCCTTGTGACGGATCCATGACACCTGAGTAGGAAAGATATTATCATTATCATCATTCAAAGAGAACTCATAATCACATGAGTCAATAAAATGGAAAAGTAAATCCACAGTAGTATTCTGGGGGGGTGAATTTTGTTTTGTAAAATATATTAAAGCAGAAAGCTATCGATGACCTGCACGGTCATCCTTGTCAATATGAGATAATTACAAAAAGTGGCTACACAAAATCTCTTTGTTTTTGACGTTTGTTTTTTGTGTTGTCACTTTTTGTAATTATAGTCAGGATTTGACAAGTAGGGACCGTGCAGGTCATCGAAAGCTTTCTGCCTTATATATTTTAAATAACAAAATCAAACAGACATACTACTGTGGATATATTTTTCCAGTATCTTCACTATAAAGTGCTGAAGTTAAACGAGACAGTTGAGTCACATTTCAAGAGTTTTAAGCAATGTCTTCATAAGATCTTAGGGTTCAAGTACTCACAGATTTGGCCCCAAGGTTTCTAGCCTTGCAGGGGATGTGGGCAGGAGCCCCAACGGCTGCCAGGACTGACTTGGGCGTGTCCTTGGCGAAATGCGGCCCTTTCGGAAGAGGAGAGTTTTCGTCCTGTCCCCAGATCCCCCCTCCGCTATCCCCTGTGTCAACCCTGTTTCGGTTGGGTTTCCCCCGAACTTTGCTGTCGACGACCAACATGTCAGCTGGAAAGTAGGAAAAGAAATAAATTAAAATGATACTTTTAATTAGAATCGTAAAATCTTCGGCTAATCCATCTGGTAAGCCAAATTTTGCCTAGATTATCTGAAAATCTTGATAACAAGCGTGGGTTTAGCGAGATTTTATTGATATGTATATAAACATATTAAATAAATATATATTTACTATATATAGAGATATATCTATATAGATAATATATATTACTTATATATAATCTATATATATATATATAATATATATAATATATGTGTGGCTGTGTGGGGGGTGTGTGTGTATATAACATGTGTGTGTGTGTGATGGATGTTTTTTATGTACTACTACCTATGTATGTATGTAATGTCATTTTGCAACTGTCACCTTCAAAATAACAATATTAGTAGTGAGCAAAACAATGGTCTTATTTCCAAAATAATTATAAATTATGGGCCACTTCACAAAATGAACAAAAACGATGCTCCCTTTTACAAAAGGGGGCACTAAATGTTTGCTTCTTATTAATTTTTATTCCCATACTATGTGTGAGTGTTAATTCATGTTATAGTTGTGGGGAGGGGGGTTGGCCTGTATGTTGGCAGTTAGTCAATACTGATAGTTATTCAAGGGCAAGACTACTTACATGACTGTCATTAATTTCTTTGCATATTACCTTATTAAACATCAGATATGTATAGTGGACGGACGCAACAAAACAGGACACTTATTATACAAAATTATGAGAGGCTTGATAAATGAAAGTGCCAAATTCTTTATTTTTGCTGGCCGGAGGTGCATAAATGAAAATCGACTAATTACAGGATAAGGAGTTAGAAACCAGATATTCAAGTTCAGTTGCTTTGAAATTCACAGTCATATTTTCAGCTTATCAAGGAAGTTATGGTCATGTTACCAAGTACGTGCTAGATCACTGCAAGCGTTGGCATCCTCAGTTGCTGATCTCACAGAAGAAATCCAGCTGAGATGTTCAAGGTAGTTAACAACCCTATTATTGTGCCTTTAAGATATATATATATATATATATATATATATATATATATATATATATATATATATATATATATATATATATACATATATATATATATATATATAATATATATATAGGTATGTATGTATATATATATATATATATATATATATATATATAGTATATATATATATATATATATATATTCGTGTGTGTGTATTATATAAATTATGAGTTCGTCGTGAAGGTCAATTATAGACTAGTATTAAGTATTAAGAATACGACTGTAGAAAGAAGCAGAGTAAGAACTTCATGAAATTCCCTCCAAGGTTGAGAGAAAGAAACGTTGTTATAAAATGAAAGTGTAATGTAAATCATACAAAACGAGAGAGAGAAGAGAGAGAGAGAGAGCCTAAAGGTGTCAGAGTTACGTAATACAGCAAATTCCCTTAATCTTTTTGGAATGGTCCCAGTTCTCTCCAGAAGCCCAAGAAAAGGGTGCAGGGAACAGAAGATGAGGAGGAGGAGGAGGAGGAGTAGGAGGAGGCAAAGGAGGATGAGAAGGGAGAGGGGGGTTGGGGGGTGGGGTTAGGAGGAAATTCCAAGGGACGCATTTCTTAGTTATCCCGAACCCCGAGTTATGCCGGAGTAATGCGTGGCACGTTAGGCTGCTGAAAACAAAGTTAATTAAGAGCTTAAAACTGCTACGTCTGATTAAATGAGAGATGTTAATAAAATTCAGATTATTTATAATTTCTCTGTAAACTGGAATTAGATAGAAACTCATGGATATAAATGGAAAATACAATAATTATATGAGATGGATTTTAGCTTTATTGTTTTTGACAAGAATATTTGATGAAAACATGCGTTTAGAAACGAAAGAAATTCAAATATATGAATAAATTCTTTGGGATGCCTTTTTGCAATGTGATTACCTGATAACATTGAATTGTAAGGAAAGTAAGCTGATTTATTGATTCCCTATTAGATTGTTTGTCGCTTTTAACCCCGATAAAGTTATAAATGAAATTTCGCCCTTGCTTTATGGAAAGGTAACAGCGTCGTTTGTAACAATGTCATTTTTTGAAGGTATCCAAACCGAAAATATTGTTTTTAAATGTCGCTTTGAAATGTATCAGAATTATAGAATTTTATTGGGTATTAAAGTACAATGCTTACTTTAAATCGTCATGTTAAAAGACATCAAAACACAAATCTTTATGCTCATTTAAACACTTATAATGCTAAGGAATAAAGGCTATATATTCCCACTTTCGAGAAATTCATTCTATATGAAATATATATATATATATTATATATATATATATATATATATATGATTTTATCTCATATATATATATACACATAACATATAAATATCTTTCATATAAAAGGAATTTTTCTCGAAAGTGGGAAATATATAGCCTTTATTTCATTAGCATTATAAGTCTTTAAATGAGCATAAAGATTTGTTTTTTTGATATCTTTTAACATGACGATTTAAAGCAAGCATTTTTCTTTAAAACTCAATAAAATTCTATCATTCTGATACATTTCAAAGCGTCATTTAAAAACAATATTTTCAGTTTGTGAATATATATATAGATACATATACATTCACATTTCCTCCCGTTCTGTGTTCCTGAAGTGAAAGGGTATATAAACATTTCTTCCACATTTCATCCCTGTCTCAGTTCGAGTCCCAGCTCACTCCATAAAACCTGACGCTTGCTTCTCAGAATGCACCTTTGGGAACGAGCCATCCTTCGCGAGTTGAATGATAAGGCCCTCTATGGACCTCGGCTTAGTCCACGTCCCTTCGGAAACTGGATGTAGGAGGAGAGTAATCGCGAGGCTGCTCAATAAAATCCTGGTTTTATGGGCGTCAGGACCCGTGGTGAAGTGTGTCAAGGTAAAGGGGGCGGTGGTTTATTTCGATTGTATCTTTTTTTCAGATTATTTATTCGTTTGTGTGCTCTCCAAAGGAACGCTTTTTCTCGATGGTGTAAACACTCGTAGTTTCTGCCCTATTAATGGGGACATTTTTTAATAGTTATTGTTTTTAGAGGGTTTTTGTTTTGGCCTTTGAAATTGTTTTAGGTTTGCAATGTCTATAACGCATTCTCTCAGCTGTCTTATGTTAAAAATTACATTTTGTTAGGTTTACGTTTGACAAGTAAAGGTTATAAAAAGGAAATCTTAAAGAAAGGTATTAAAATATTTAAGTTACCTTTTTCAGATGCCTTTGTGCATTGCCATAACCTCATGATATTGAAAAGCAAAGAAGTAGCCTTTTTCGTAACTGCTCTTTTTGAACCTTTTCAAGGTTTTGAGTTGTTTATAGCATTTCCTTCACTTGATTTTGTGTTTTGCAAGCAATTACGTTTTCTTCAGTTTTTAACTTTCTGTAAAAGAAAACTATTCAAATAGCTTTGTGTCCATCCGCGTTTGTTCTGTCCACCGTCAGAACAACACATAGACAATTTGCGAAATAAAATAAAAACATGGAAAACCAAGAAAACAGAGATCAGATTTATTTTGTATTTGTACCATACTGAATTTTAAAAAGAATGTATGTTGTAAATATATTTGTGTGTGTGGCAAGAGAGAGAAGTAGAGATAAAGACTTTTGATCGCATTTTTCGGAGACATGTCTGTCTAATAGCTATCGCATAACGTCTGGATATCCTCATGTCTTTTAGAAACGCTTCCTACTGGAAGACTTGAATCCGAAGGACAAATGAATGAGGAAACTCTCCTTCCCTGGTGGGACTTTATCTCCCACTTTTACTCTTCTTTGTCGCTTTCTTATTTCGATGAATCCGAGCTGGAAAAAGGCACAGAACTCTCACCAGAGAAGAGGATTAGAAGAGCGGTGTGGAGGAGCTTTGAGCTTAACATACTGGTCCGGCTGAGCTCTGTCTTGGATGACGATTTATCTTTAGACTTTTCGCCGCCAACGTCCACCGTTGCCTGCAAATGAAAAAGGAAAAAAATTATTAATAAATGGTGGTGTCTCATTTAAAATGTCAGATTTTATTTTAAACCCCAAGTGTTTTATAAGGAAAGATAAAAAAGAAAATACTGTCATTAATATATTTAGGTTTTTATTCTGTAAATAGTGGTTTAGTAAATACACCATAGGTTTTTTTTATACATTAAAGGTTTCTCTTCAGTAAAAACGTCGTTTGAGGGAAATTGTCAGATTGTAGAATGAAAATTGTATATAATTTTTGCTAAAAGTGGAGGTACCATTTTCAAATTTCCACTGGTGAATTATTGAACTTAGGGAGAGCGTAGTATCAAGAGGGAAAGCGATTCCATTTGGAAGTAATTTATAAAACCAGCATCCAATCTCTATTCATTACCAATGGATGCAAACAGACCTGTTTAAAAATAACGGTTATATTCTTGCTATTATCGTTATCACCAGTGAATAAATATTGTCCAGTGGCAACGTTATTGACTAGGTTTTTTTTTAAAAGGATAAGCAACAGTTAAAAGCTATACCATTGTTTTTTGGACTATGTTATTCTTTGATGCCATGAAGGCGAAAGGGAACACGGCAAGCAATGCCTTCCATGGAACTGACGTGAGTAGACGTCGTAGTATTGGCAAGCAAATTTTGGTGTCTATTTTTTCTTCTTTTTACGCGAGTTCTGACGTCGTAATGTACTCCTTCGATGACGAGTTCTTGTTGCCTTGTTCAAAGAAGAAAATAAAAACAGAGGAATAATACTCTGCGAAACTTCTTTTTGAAGTGTATTCGCAATAGAGCAGTTCTATGAAGGTGACTCCCCAACTTATGAGTTTCCAAGTTCCTTTTAAACTGATCTAGCAGGATTATTAAGGTTTGGTCAGTTTTGTCAAATATGTCTGTTAGATGGTTTTCTTTGTTAATTTGTATGAAGTAGTATTATAGGCTTTTCTCATTTCCTTCATTGTAAGCATGTAATCTTTGTCGTCAGGAGCTTTAATCACGAAATCCTAAGTTTGACTCCACTGTCCAGAATTAGTAGGGGATCGTCTACTAACACAAGCTATTCCATACTCCATTTATCCTCATCCCGAAAATTAGGAACTACATCATCTGTCTACTGCCATTTCTCTGCTTTTTTGCATCACTCCTTCTATGAAGACAACAAACAGCAATGGAGAAACAGAACACTTGTGTCTCTGGGCCGCATTTTCACACCAAACCAGACACTCTCCCGCCTACAAACGCTAACGGATGCTTCACTTCCATGATAAAAGAATCTTTCGTCGCTTTGGCCAACTTTCCCTCTGTACCACAGAGCATCGGCTCCCTTCTCGTTGCCCCTCAATAAATCTGCCGTAAGCTTTCTTTAGATTCGTGTGAATCACATAAGCTTTTTCCTTTTACTTTTGAACTTCACCTTCCTGTTTCGTAAGCACACAACCTCCGCCTTGTCCCCTCGCACACTCCTGCATCTATGACTTTTGTCACCTTTCGTGCCTTCTCAGTCTAAAGTAGAATAACAGTAAGCAAATAAAGGGAAGATAATGAAATAAGTGCGAACACGTTTTCCTATCTGATGAATAAAAATTGTAATTCGTGAACTAAATGTAGTATGGCTCTTTGAAAAGGGAGTAGAAATTAAATTGTTAAACCGCTTTTGATGAGTAATTTGGCGGAGGACAAGAAATGTAGGAGTCTCTTACAAAGAGAGAAGTTTAGAGGGAGGCTATATGGAGAAGGAAAATATTAATCAAGAGAAGAGGGACTGGTGATAAGGAGATGATGTAGAAACGTTCAGAGAATAACCTTTATATATAATAGAAACAAAGAGATTAACTTTGAAAACTCATTGCTTAATCATTATGAACCATAAAACAGAAAATGAGAACACGGGAGAAGATAAAAGAGTTTAATGAGGAGAGAGAAGTGAAGCAAACTGCTGCCGGAAAGTAAAATGATGAACGAAAATAAAGTAGGGTTAGAAAAATTGAGATGGGTACAAATGTACAAGACATATACAGAATGTGGCAGTAGCTGTAGCAGCCCCAGCAGTTGTCGTGTAAAGCATACTAATGCCTTCTTCACTTTGAACAGGAAGGCAACGCCCAGCAGGAGATATTACAGAATTTGCATCCCTTGGGAAAGTGACGGATATAGTCAGGGGAAAGGAAGGGAGCAGGAGATACCAACGTTATAAACAAAGATTAGGTTTAGTGATGGCATTGGTAATGTTAGTGACTTTGAAGGGGATGGAACTGAGCTTAAGACGAGGCATGAAAAGGAATGAATGAATGGGAAAATAAACGAACGACAGAGAAAAACTTGAAAGCAAATTCAATTGTTAACGTCAAATTGATAAGAGGTATTGGGAGGGATTAGAGAAGGTGAACTAATAAAATTAATAGCCGCGCAGGAAAGTATTGGAAATGAAGACGGGTGGAGGAAAGAAAAATAAGGTAGCAATAATCCCTTAAGTGTAAGTTTATAACGTAAAGATATGTTTTTCAGACTCAAGTAAATATAGATATCCAACAAGAAATGAGAAAGAATAGAGCGGGTACGGTTATAATGAAAAATATGAAATACGTATTATAAGGCAATAACATTATATAACGAACCCAGGTAATAAATACACTTTCTTTGGATGTCAGTTTCTCAGTAAGCACATCAATCTAAGAAAAGCTGGAAGAAAACGAGGAAAGATAAACTGACACACAAACAGATTTACCAAAGTGAACTTTATAATATACCTAAGATGAACATGATGTAATCTCAACAACCGACGAGTCTAATAGAGGAGAAAATTTTACTCTCATTTTAACCAAGCATTGGAAAAGTTGTAGGATGCATAGGTAGAGAAATGTGACAGAATTGAGTCATGGAGGCATCGAGCTTGAGTATATTGTGCGTTCTCTGGAATTAATTTTGGCAGATGATGTAGAGGAAGTCATAGGCTAAGAGGAGGAGGATGAACAATGTGGTAAAAAGCTTTGGAATAGCTGATGTATAGAGCCACCTGGGATAAAGAGGGAAGAAAATCCCTGACCAGAAATATCAGAAAGACCAGAACTCATTTTCAATTGATGAAAAGGAACGGACATTAGACTTTCCCCGAATAAAAAAAATTTGGATAACGATCATATTCAAAAAGGAGAGTCTGGGACATAAGTAGTAGGAAAAAAAGAGACCTTAGAAAAGACTGATGTGCTCTCTTACCTAGACTAGATTATGGCAGAAGAGCGACAGATAGAGAGCTGAGAGGCAGAAGCTCCTCGCTATGATGAACACCACTTTTTTTGTGCTGTTCCATAGAGTTCCCAGTATGAGACTAATATAACACTCGCGTGAAATGTCAAGGGGAATAGTTTGAAGGACAGAAAACGTTGAATAGAAGAAGGAAGGATTGATGGCGGTAAAAGGTGCTTAAATCTGATAGATGTCAGTTAAACGAGTGTCTATTATGGCTCATTGTGTATTATGGTGCTTAGCGTGTACGTAGAAATGGATATAGTTTCAAGTATTTCAGGTGAATGAAATATGTAGATATGGCTTATAGGGTTTTAACAGCAAGAAATATGTCTCGGGAAATACATTATAACGTAGAGGAGAGTAAATTGAGATGAAATCTATGAGAAATACGATTAGGAAGTGGAGGAATAAAGATACGATACATACAATAATCAAGGAGAATTTAGGATAGGAAATTACCATAGTGAATTAGTTTCAGAAAACGTAGAAAGCAATGCTTATGTATCCAAAGGGGAAAAAAGGAACGGATGTATATCGAGACAGGTATCAAATAACAAAGTAAGTCTGTAGGGTTAAGTGAAAATGAATGTTTGGGAAACGGCAGGGATAAAGGGCGAGGCGAGTGAAAGAAATAAAAGTAAGTGACGAGAATGTAAGAAAAATATAGGAGAATTTGTTAGCGATAAAAACTGCGGAAGGGGGATTGAAACAAAAGAGTAAGTGCTCAGAAAGAAAAATGAAAAAAAAAAAAAAATTAGAAGAACAAGCTATGGTTATAAAAGTGATGGAGAACAGTCGTGAATGCCAGTGGTAGGAATGAAGAGATGTGAATTTCAAAATATGAAATGGAGCTATAAGTCTCTGTTGTTCTCTGATTGGCGTAATGCGAGTATGTATGTGCGATGAAAATGGCTGTTATGCTTTCTCTCTCTTGTCAAAGTCTGTTTTCCAGAAAGCTGTGCTGTCTAAGAAAACTTTGTTGTAGGGTTTCTTCTCCCCACCCCCCTTTTTTTTAGAATGCTCCTGTTAAATTTGTCATATCGCTATTGATGGGATTTTTCAGATGATCAACAAAACATTTACCTTTTGCGGGACATCCTTATCCCCCATTGCTACCACATAACTTCCTTAGATTCCTTGGTCTAGAGACAAATGAAAACATCGTAGGAAACAAGCGACAAAAATTCATTAACGTAAGGAATGATATCTTTGAGACGTAGGAACATTGTGGTAATCAAGAAGCTGGTGGAATATTAGAAATTCTTCCCGAGGAGAAGCAATATCTTTCTCAGCCTCAGCTTATGACGTATTTTTTTATGTTGTGGTGATGGAAGCTCCTATACTTGGAAGATACAGCAATGACTAATATATAGAGACTATCATGTTATGATCGCCCAAAACAACCTACACATTGTGAGAGAGAGAGAGAGAGAGAGAGAGAGAGAGAGAGAGAGAGAAATGGGAAGATAATATCGAGGTAGCAAGAAAGATGGAACGACAAAAGACGAGAAAAAGTCTTACAATAAACAGAAATTAAAGATAGGGAAAAATTTGCGAATTCATAAGTTCAGTTGGCCAGGCCACGCAACACCTTTTGCCCAGCCCATATTCCCTCCGCCAAGGTACGTAGTCCCTTCGACATAGAAGACCTACCACCGTACCACGACCATTCAAAACAGTCAACATGGCGTCGCCGTCTACTCCTCATCCTGTCCGTCGCACTTTGCTTTTGTCGCTGCTAACCCGGTTACGTTTTCGGACTTGATCAAGTTCTGTGACAATATTGACGTGTTACATTCGTTCCTTTTTAAAAGTGGCCTTTTAGGCAATTTTAGTGGTTAATATGAACACTGCAAAGAGGGAACAATGAGCCTCGTGAAAGAGGAAGACAGTTTTGCGCCCTAAGTCAGGTTAGTGGTGTTCGTTTGGTCAGGTCACAACCTTTGTTACCATACTGGGAGGTACAGGGGGGCAAAGCCCCCCGGCCAGGTTAGGGAACGCACCTTAAGTCAGGTTAGTTTGGTTCGTTTGGTTAGGTCACAATCATTATTACCAATCTGGGGGTCCACCCGGCCAGGTTAGGGCATGCGGCCTAAGTCAGGTTAGGTTAGGTTCATTTGGTTAGGGGTCAGTTTAGTTAGCCAGGCTGCTCATCTCATGCCCGAACGTCCACTTAGGCTAACAGTCCGTATGTTTGAACTACGAATGTAGAGTAGGGGGACAGTTTAGTTAGCCAGGCTGCGCAACTCATGTCCGAACGAATGTAGAGTAGGGGGTCAGCTACACAGCTGTTTCATGTATTTCCTACTGTTAATTGTCGTCGTCTTTGTATCCCCCCCCCCCACAAAAAAAAAGAAAAAAAAACGGTTTCCCAATAGGTCCCCCTTACCGTTTTACGAAAATTTATGCCTGAAAATAGGATTCCCATTTGCCCTTCAATATGTGTGTTCCCCCACCCAAAAACCCCGGTTTCCAACACGGTCCCCCTTAATGTTTTTATAGGCTTTTCTATAATCTATTACCGCATGTTTTCAAAAATCGCGCCAAAATATACGCACGCCATCTAGCAGATGATACTCTTGGCCAACTAAACTGTAGGCGATCCCACAAACTAAGCTTGAGCGCCTCAGTGGCGTGGTTGGTATGGTGTTGGCGTTCCACCTTGGTGCTCGCGGGTTCGATTCCCGGCCATTCCACTGAGAAGTGTGAGATGTGTATTTTTGGTGATAGAAGTTCACTCTCGACGTGGTTCGGAAGTCACGTAAAGCCGTTGGTCCCGTTGCTGAATAACCACTGGTTCCATGCAACGTAAAAGCACCATACAAACAAACAATCTAAGCTTTACTTCTGCGAGGCTTGTGGACTAACACACTTTAAACTTTACTCCCTAAAATTTGTGAGATGTACAAACATGAACATTATACTCAAACAGGTATTCATGCACAGGTCATTCTTATTTTCACAATGATTGTGTAAATAGAGCAATGTCAAGCTGATTACCACAACTGTTAGGCAAAAACCATCTTCTGCGAGCCCTGTTCCCTCAGGCTTGCTTCTGTTTCTGGGGATTTGCTGTGTAAGTTTGTATGGCCTTGTCATTGATACTTAACGTGGACCTTTGAATTATGTTTCATTTTTTTTATTTTCCAGAATAAAGATGTAGAATTCAAGAAAATCTGCCTTGGATATGACGTCATGTAACTGAAAATTGACTCTCTCTCTCTCTCTCTCTCTCTCTGGAAATGACAGGTAATATTATCAAGCTTCTTTTCAGATTTACTTCGTAGTTTTAAATGTAAATTTTCCATAGTTCCTGTTAATCACGAAAATTCATTAAAAGATGGCGCCACTTTTTCACAAGGATACAAAGTGCCGATATCACTTCCTTGTTCCGTTGTCCTTGTTCGAGTTCTAAATGCTATTGGTAGTTGTAGCTGTAATTGTCGAGTTCTTTGGGAAGTGAATTTGTGGAGTCAACATAACTGGTTGAGAAAGGATCCTTGAAGGTGTTAAGGTATGTGGGGATTTTTGTTGGATATTTCCTATATATATATAATTTTTTACAAAGTGTTTAGTACTATATGGGGTAATTCTATACAATAGCTCCACCAGCAAGTTATCAAATTTAAGTACTTTCATAAATAGAGTTAAGTCCAAGGTTTTGTTTGATATATAAATCTAAGCAGCGCTAGGTCTGGTAGTGGTTTAAAAATCAAAATTAAATTTGACCCACCTGAAAAAAACTAAGTCCCTCGAATTCATAACTCTCTCAAATTCCTCTTCAGACTGAGCTTTCGTTTGTTCGTTTGTACGTTAAAAGCATAGATTATGTCATTATTACATCATCGACTGTATTCTACGTAGCAAGACGTCACCCAAACGTCATAGTTTTTAACCAATGATGATTATCCACATTTTACTTGGGACTAGCCTTTTAACAAAACTAGAATCACGTGACTTGAATACCCAATCTTTTAAGAGTAAGTTTATCGAATTTCTTGCTACTACCTTGCCAGTGTAACTTAAATTTCTAATTATTCCTTGCTCTTCGTGGACCCATATCTCTTCAGAGTATCTTTCAGAATTTTTATTCATAATCATGGTCATGTAACCTGCTGCGCTTTTTTCTTAAACCAGTGTTTCGGTAACATTTTTAATCCTTATTAGAGCTGTTTCTGGATACATTTTCGATTTTAGATAAAACGTCCTGTAAAATGTTATCACGAGAGACTAGCTCTTGATATCGTTGGAGGAACCCGAATCAGATGAGACTACCCCTACAATTCTAAGTTGTGAGCGTTTAGTTCGTAAGACTGTTAGTATGTTACCATGCATAACTTCAAACATATGTGTCAGGTATCAAATAGGAATATCTGAAGGAACTGAATAAAAAGATTGTGGTTATTGCTAGTTTCATGCAACAAAACGATAACTACTCAAATGGGATAGACAAGATACCTAACATGAGTGAGTTCGAGGAAATGAAAGCCTTGGATGCGGCAGTAGAGGAGCAGCAAATACTGATCATGATTAATACATAGTCTTCAAAAGCGGTCTAACATTCTTATATGGAAATTGGAAGATTTGTTGAAAAATGTGATATACCAGTTACTGCTAAAGCATTGCTAAATGATTCCGCTAAAATAGCAGACATAATTCTGAGAGGATGTAGGTTTAGCGGAGCATTTATCTTGGTTTTCATCTTACAACTTTGATTACTAGTTTTGAATATAGTAAATTAAACTAATAGTGCTTGCAGAAGATAATCATATTGTGTAGAGCTCTCCGATCTAATCCCATCTTGTGTAGACCTCTCCGAAGTGAAATTGCTTTTAAAGCAAAGCAAAAGCATCACAAACACTGCACTCGCTTGATGCAGTCAGGAGCCTTTTGATGCGGAGCTGAAGTTTTTTATATCTGCATTTTTGGAGATCCTAAAAGCAACGCATCTTTTCTACTTTACAATTTAATGGCTCAGTTTTAGCAAAATAAGATTCTTGTCTTCTTTTCATCTCTTATACCTCCATTCTATCCAGAATATAAAATCATCGCATTCCCAACTCATGTCTTCTATGTTTCTTTTCTGAAGAGTTATTTGGAGTCTAATTTTCTATTCCTCGGGCAAAAAAGAAAAAAAAAGACTGTAATATCAAGACACTGAGTCATTGGACTTATGTATTTTGTAAGAAAGTCTAAAAGGGCATCTATTCTCTGATACCAATTTTCAGAAGAGAGTTTTGTTTATAATTCATTTTCATTACGGAGACGCCTTGACCTCTTGACGTTTGGATTTTAGTACTGACAGATCCTGTATTGTTGTCATATTACTAACCGAAAGGAAATACCCATAATACACACACACACCTCCATATATATATATATATATATATGATATATATATATATATATATATATATATATATATATATATATATATATATATATAAGTCATATCACATTACCGTGATTCATATACATATATCGAGCTACAATGTCCTTTAATATCTAATTCGCTCTACCTCGGAATTAATATATTTTCATATATGCTTAACCGAAGGGGAATTTTTTTCTCGATAATAGATTTACCTGTACTTGGCGCGAACGCAGGTACATTATAAATCCAGGACCGTCAGTGGAAGCGGTACCACCCAACCGCGAGAGGCTTAAAGGTATATGTCGTCTCTCACCTCAAATACTTTCTCGCGCTGAAGTATTCGTTGGTTTGGAGACAACATCAACCCGCCTCGACTCCCGTAGTTAAGTAGCGCTTTTGAAAAACAACAAAACGTAGCATTTACATAAGTCAAAATATCACATTACCGATATTCATATACTATATCGAGCTACAATTTGCCTTTAATATCTAATTCGCTCTACCTCGAAATTAATATATTTTCATATATGCTTAAACCGAAGGGGAATTTTTTCTCGATAATAGATTTACCTGTAACTTGGGTGGGCGCGAACGCAGGTACATTATAAATCCAGGACCGTCAGTGGAAGCGGTACCACCCAACGCGAGAGGCTTAAAGGTATATGTCGTCTCTCACCTCAAATACTTTCTCCGCGCTGAAGTACAGGTAAATCTATTATCGAGAAAAAATTCCCCTTCGGTTAAGCATATATGAAAATATATTAATTCCGAGGTAGAGCGAATTAGATATTAAAGGACATTGTAGCTCGATATATGTATATGAATCACGGTAATGTGATATGACTTATGTAAAATGCTACGTGTTGTCAAAAGCGCTACTTAACTACCGGAGTCGAGGCGGGTTGATGTTGTCTCCAAACCAACGAATACTTCAGCGCGAGAAAGTATTTGAGGTGAGAGACGACATATACCTTTAAGCCTCTCGCGGTTGGGTGGTACCGCTTCCACTGACGGTCCTGGATTTATAATGTACCTGCGTTCGCGCCCAAGTACAGGTAATCTATTATCGAGAAAAAAATTCCCCTTCGGTTAAGCATATATGAAAATATATTAATTCCGAGGTAGAGCGAATTAGATATTAAAGGACATTGTAGCTCGATATATATATATATATATATATATATATATATATATATATATATATATATATATATATATATATATGATATATATATATATATGCACGGTTGATGTGAATCGACTATAGTAGATATGACAGTAAAGTTATGTAGGTAACGAAGAAATAGACGGCTGTGCTGGTACTCGTGGAATGGAATAGAATGTAATAGAATATATAAAATTTTGGCCAAAGACCAAACGCCGGGACCTATGTGGTCACTCAGCGCTAAAAGGGAAACTTAGAGTAAAAAAGTCCTAAAGGTGTAACAGGAGGATAACCTCGCAGCTGCACTGTGAAACGATTCTTAGGAGAGTGTGGAAAGTAAGAAGGATGAAAGAGATAATGAACAGAGGCACAGTAAAAGGGTTGAAAGGGCTAGCAGCTGGGGGCCGAAGGGACGCTGCATAGATCTTTAAGTAATACCTACCTTGCACCGCAAGAGGTGCACTGATGGCACTATCCCCGTACAACGGTGTTGGTACTCACGGAGATTTAGAAGTTAATGGGAATGGAGAGAGTTTTGCTAGATGATAATGTGTTAAAACAGATTAGATGGAAAGAATAGGTGATGGATATAATTTTGAGAAGAGGAGTTTCTTGAGGTATATATGACCATTACTTAGCTGAGGCAAAGATTAGATAGACACAATTTGAAGAGTAATAGATGAAAATGTAGCTATCAATGTAATTAAAACAAGCGAGTTATCAGACATATGGGGAGAAGGGTATATTAGGGGGAAAATGATGAAATGAGGGCTAGGGTTAAAGATGCGAAATGGAGCTATTTAAAGGACAACTTTTTACAATTCCAGAGTATGACCCTAAGGTCATAAAAGACTGTTATCAGGTATATGAGGGCAGGATGAAGGAATTAATGCATTAAGTGAGGAGATGAGAAAACAAAAAGGTAAATGGAAAAGGAGATCATCGGAAGTGTAGTCCCAAAACAGAGGATATGATCATTTTCTGTTAAATGAGAGAGAAGAAGAAGAAGGCAAAATCATAAAAAGAGAGGGAGAAGGTGGACAGGAAATTTATGGAGGGTAAAACGATGCCCTGAAAGGCAGCAACTATGGAGAAAAAGGTTAATGAAGAAATGGATCCCAGTGTAAAAGATGCAAATGGAAAGACGCTGACTGAAGTTAATGAATTTTTAGTTTGCTGGAGTCTTTCGAAGATTTGGTGAATGTGCGGTACGAGAAGAAAATTGAAGAGAGTTTGAGTGGCTCACCACTGTTTTCACGGCAATTCTGAATGAGGGGAGAAGTTCCACTGGAATGAGGGGAAGAATAATGGTTCCAGTGTATAAAAATAAAGGCGACTGACAGCAGACTACAACAACTACTCGTCAACAAAGGAAACTGGATATTAAGGAACGTCCCAAGTCTCCGGTTCGAGATTCGAAAACTGATCCACTTACAGTTGTGAGGTACACGTAGTGAGCTTCGAGGTGGCGGGGGTCCGGGTGGGGCCAGGCCCAGAAAGGGGGGAGGAGGACGTTAAATCAGCCTGAAACTCTACCATCCCGTATAACACCAGGATAACCCAACATAATGACGTTAAAAAGACAATAGAATATAAATAATTTTGGATGAATTAATGATAACAAGAATGACATAACAGATGGTACCACACAAAACAGAGACTACAGAATACGTGAGCAGCATGAGAGCAATTTCTATTAATACAAAAGCATTTCATTAATAGATAAAAACAGGACAATTAAACACAGAAAAATGCTTTACTAATTAAATGGGAATTACCCATTTAGACAGGAGTATTTGAGAACAGGAGTATTTGTAAGATCATAACCATCTTGCACCGGAAGAAAAAAAGAGCAATTACAAGACTCACAAAGAGCCGTTTGTTCAACTTGCAGTATAATATATTGTGTGCGTGTTAGTGGCGAATATCTCTGGGTGAATTATGGCCAGCTTACTTTTTTAATTAAGGTCGTTTTGCTCTGTAAAGCAGTAGTGATTCATTATCTCTTGTGTTACCATTACTGCCTATGTTATCACCTGAATACGATATGCAAACACGGTATTCGTAACGTTCTTAAGTGCATCAAATGAACTTATAAATTTTATGTGGGCGAATTTCATGCGGTCCAAAATTTGTCAAATGATTTCCGGTTCATGGTGACTATACTCTTGGCAAAAGGCTTCATGTGAATTAAAGACCTTCTGTTGCATATGCAATGCTGTGGGATGAATCACAAACTGATGGGGATAGCTCTGCAATGTTTGAAAAGTAATTCACTGTATTTTGATGTACTGAAGAAATTATTGGGCAAGCAAAGGGTACAGTCATTGCTACTGACAATAATTCTGGTTATTATTTTTTGTAATTTTTTTAAATTTTGTTAACGTTGGATCTTTCTTCTTGAGCGAAAACTTAATCTAGGTTAGCTTAACTTTTGACGAAACAATTGGGCTGTAATATATTTGATTACTTAAGCTTCCCAACTCTCTCTCTCTCTCTCTCTCTCTCTCTCTCTCTCTCTCTCTCTCTCTCTCTCCTCTCACGCTCCTCTCCTCTCTCCTCTCTTTCAGAGTTTTTGGTCCTCATAATAACCTAAAACTACCAGATGCCTGATAACATTCATCAGCTGATTCATTACAAAAACGTTCAAATCCTTTCCCCAACTCAAACGTTCCCTGACTCTTCCCTTTGAAACTGTTGAAGGAAATTGCCTTAGCATTATTCAAAGTGGAATATTCACCCACCCCTCTCACCCCACCACCACCTCACCTACAAACCCCATCTCATATCTCGTGTTAGAAGTCTTAACTAACTTTCTGCATTTCAACTTATTTTCAAAAGTAGATTTAAATCACCTGATTTCACTTATATTCCTATTCAACAGATTTAAATCAGAATAGCAACCAAGTGGACATTGCACTACTTCTGAAGTATATGCGTATTCAATAAAAACGATATGGACGCCAAGCAGATACAATAACAATAACTAAAATAAAAAAATAAGAAATGATGAAATTAAAGTAATAAAGAAAAAAAAAAAAAAGTACACAGGCATATCAATACCTCTGAACTTCTTTGTTTTCTGGGCAAGTCACCATAACCATATCACCCTGTCAACATAGATAAGAAAGTATTGTATAATTACCCACTTAAAACCTACAGTACGTTCGCTGTAACGCTGGTTGTTCGATAAAGGGAGCCATGCAACATCGAGTCTGGTAAAACACCTGGTTAGGTGACCACGAAGGAAAAAAAAAGTAAGATATGAAAAAATACCTTGTCGGTACATACGCAGGCCTGCAAGCAAGGTGGTTATTCTAGTCTCTTCTCTAATCACGCTTCCCCCCATCCAACCCCCCTCGCTTCTCGCTTTAATACACCCTGCTTTTTTCATTTAAAGATGAATCACTAGCATTGAATGCCAGACGTAGCTAGCACAACTACTGAGGTCACGAACACAAATACACACAAAATATAATGTATATATGAATATATATATACACATTTAATAAAACCAACACAATACACATACACACACACACACACACACACACACACACACACATATATATATATATATATATATATATATATATATATATATATATATATATATTATATATATATATATTTTATATATATATATATATATATATATATATATATATATATGTGTGTGTGTGTGTGTGTGTGTGTATATGTATATGTACTGAAATATGTCTTTTACGGTGACCATTGTCAAAATACATCACAAGTCCCTGAGCAACATCGCTCACGCAGCGTCTCAGCATTTCGTTATTATCTATCAAAGGCAAAATATTCCTGCATTCAGCTGTCCATTTTTTCTTAAACTCCAAAGCAATCACGCAACCAGGGCTAATGACGTCTGCATCCCCTGTAATGACAGAGATAATTACACCCAACAATAAATGAAGATACCGGAGGAAGGTGTCATGGCTAAGCATACGTTCGAGGTCGATTATTATGCAGATACAAGAATCGGAAAACCCAAAATGTGAGCGCAGAAATAGTTGGTCATTTAGCATGATCTAAAAAATAATTGGTAGGTAAGTACATTATATATATATATATATATATATATATATATATATATATATATATATATATATATATATATATATATATGATTATAATAACTTTAGCACGTGATTCATTTATCACACATATCCACAGGTGAAAAATAAGAGACAGGGTGTAGGTCCTGACCGGTTTCGGCTTTATTTTCAAGCCATTGACAAAGGACTGAAAATAAAGCCGAAACCGGTCAGGACCTACACCCTGTCTCTTATTTTTCACCTGTGGATAGTGTGGGTATATATATATATATATATATATATATATATATATATATATATATATGTGTGTGTGTGTGTGTGTGTGTGTGTGTGTGTATGTGTTGTGGTTTTATTAAATGTGTATATATATTCATATATACATATTATGTTTTGTGTGTATTTGTGTTCGTGACCTCAGTAGTTGTGCTAGTTACGTCTGGCATTCAATGCTAGTGATTCATCTTTAAATGAAAAAAGCAGGGTGTATTAAAGGGAGGGGGGTTGGATGGGGGGAAACGTGATTAGAGAAGAGATTAGAATAACCACCTTGCTTGCAGGCCTGCGTATGTACTGACAATGTATTTTTTCATATCTTACTTTTTTTTTTCTTCGTGGTAACCTAACCAGGTGTTTTACCAGACTCGATGTTGCATAGCTCCCTTTATCGAACAATCAGCGTTACAGCGAACGTACTATAGGCTTTAAGTGGGTAATTAAACAATATTTTCTTATCTATGTTGACAGGGTGATATGGTTATGGTGAGTGGCCCAGAAAACAAAGTAGTTCAGAGGGAGTGATATGCCTGTGTACTTTTTTTTTCTTTATTACTTTAATTTCCTCATTTCTTATTTTTGTATATTTTAGTTATTGTTATTGTATCTGTTTGGCGTCCATATCGTTTTTATTGAATACGCATATACTTCAGAAGTAGTGCAATGTCCACTTGGTTGCTATTCTGATTTAAATCTGTTGATTCTAACACGAGATATGAGATGGGGTTTGTAGGTGAGGTGGTGGTGGGGTGAGAGGGGTGGGGGAATATTCCACTTTGAATAATGCTAAGGCAGTTTCCTTAAACAGTTTCAAAGGGAAGAGTCAGGGAACGTTTTAGTTGGGAAAAGGATTTGAACGTTTTTGTAATGAATCAGCTGATGAATGTTATCAGACATCTTGTAGTTTTAGGTTATTATGAGGAGACAAACTCACTGAAAGAGAGAGAGAGAGAGAGAGAGAGAGAGAGAGAGAGAGAGAGAGAGAGAGAGAGAGAGAGAGAGAGAGAGAGTTGGGAAGGTTAAGTAAACAAATATATTACAGCCCAATTGTTTCGTCAAAAGTTAAGCTATCCTAGATTAAGTTTTCGCTCCAGAAGAAAGATCCAACGTTAACAAAATTTCAAAAAATTCCAAAAAATAATGACAAGAAATATTGTCAGTAGCAATGACTGTACCCTTTGCTTGCCCAATAATTTCTTCAGTACATCAAAATACAGTGAATTACTTTTCAAACATTGCAGAGCTATCCCCATCAGTTTGTGATTCATCCCACAGCATTGCAAATGCAACAGAAGGTCTTTTATTCACATGAAGCCTTTTGCAAAGAGTATACTTAATAGTCACCATGAACCGGAAATCATTTGACAAATTTTGGACCGCA
>NC_061100.1:2178682-2196182 GCF_015104395.2 Macrobrachium nipponense | reverse complement strand
GTCCTCGTCTTCGGGTTCATTTTCGTAGTTGCTACACCACGTTTCTATCGTCATTTTTATTTGGTATTGGGTGTCCGAATTCGTGTACGCATTGTTAACGAGGATGTGGCAGTTCTGTTAAATTCCTTGTGAGTGGCAGTAAAGCTGGAGCAGTGCGTAAGAGCGTTCTTGACTGTATTGTATCTTTTAGAGCATTCACGATTCTTGGTTTTGGTTTTACTTACGTAGTCTATATGTGTATACATTCTTACATGCATATATTAGGGCTGTTGCCTTGTATAATAAGGCGCCCTATGAGGTAATGTTAGACTTGCGATAATCTTACGCTAAGTCGGTTGGTTATGCACTTCCATACTCATTGGAGTGTCTTGGGGTTTGTATATCACTTACGAAGTCGGTATTATCTTCTTTGGTTATAACGACGATGTGTTAAACTCATGATGATTCGGCAATGATGTGAGGTTCTAGTAGAAAACACGAAGTATAAAAAAAATACTTATATTCTCTGAGATTACATGGTGAAGATCAGGTAGGATTGTACAGGTCTTCTAATGACGATGTCTTGATCGCTTCTGCCAATGATGATGGCTAATTCTGTTCTGTTCTGTCTACCATCTCGGTTACAAGTCATAAAGGAGGCAGACAGTAGCTCGAACATATGAACATACATACAAATGAGACACACTACAGATCACGTAGGCCGTTTGAATTATAGGTCGCAGTAGTTGTCTCAAGCAGGAAGCTTGGACTTATGTTTCAAAACAAATGAATGACCACAGGTATACGTCATCTTAGCGTCTCTGGTCTGATCACATTCCTGCAAGCAATCTGGTTGACCTCTTTAGATTTAGCTTTTTATATATATGGAATAACATTCCATATTTTTATTATGTAATCATTTACATAAAAGCTCGGTCAGCTACCAAAACCAACCACTGAATATTACTCAAACTTGACTTGGATTTGACTTATAGTGGTGATACAGACACTATGTGAATATATATAGATATATAGAAAATACTTATAAGTAAAAAAAATTCATGGTGTACACAAATACAGATTCAAGTAGTAAGATATAAAACATAATATGCATATGATGGTATTCGTAAATAATAGTGATCACGTGATATATACTGATACAGTTTTTCACTTCATCTCTTTAAGATACATATGCTACAAAAACTACTAATGTACTCTGATAATCGCATAGAATAAAGATTAACATGATAAAAATCATATTTTAACTGATAAAAATTTCATATATGAATTGATAAAAATTATTAATGTTTATGCTGACTGATTCGTTGATTTTTATGCTAACTGTTATATATCTGCAGTTATTGGTAAGATAAAAGGTAACAGATTGATTATAGGCTACCGTGGATAAAAAGTTTGTACAGCTGACTCTTTTGAATTCCATAAAATATCAGCGAATTCATGTGGGTTAAGTCTGGTTCTAAGTGGCTTTCTCCTGCCCGTATTTGATGTTGTCTGAATTTACTTTGCCCTTGTGACAAGTATAATTTCACTTGCAGGCTGATTAATGGAACCTGGTTACAGTATCCTGCAGTACGAGAGTTTCACATCGCAACTTCAAAAAACCCATTCGTCGCTGCGGACGACTGCAGTGAAGTATCAACCGCCTACAATGTGAAAGGGAATAAGCACCATCATAAGTGAACAAGCTTATTCGTAGACTTCTTCGACCGACACCTGTATCCCGTCGTTAATCTCGTTTTAATGCGGAACGCTCCGGCAGCTGTCGGAAATCGACTACAAAAGGCTCATACTTCCGACAATTACGACCAGAAGGATATTCAACTCTACGTTGCTGGCGAAGGACCCGTGCTGGGGATGATTTTATTCATCCCGAACGTATTCGTGTGGCGTAGGATGCAGAGAACAAGTATGAGGCCAAAATAGAACGTTGGACCCCACCAGGCAATTTTCCCCTTGTTTTTACCATTTGGAATTGGCCATTTCATTTGGCTATAGGTGTTGTCTGGAACTGTGTAATGGACGAAAAGTTGTTCGAACGCTAGTTAAATGTGTAGTAGTATAACCTCGGTCATGTATCCTATATATATAAGGTATCATGTATTCTATATATAAAATGATCATAAATAACAGAGTCGAATATATCTTGGCGTGTACGCACTAGGAATCTATATACAAATGATTCATAAATAACAGAGTCGAAATATATCTTTGCGTTGTACGCACTAGGAATCTATTTAAAGTGCACATATATTATTTCATAATTATATGAATCCATATACATATGTATAAATAAATCAGGTAGCCTATAATCAATCTGTCACCTTTTATCTTACCAATAACTGCAGATATATAACAGTTAGCATAAAAATCAACGAATCAGTCAGCATAAACATTAATAATTTTTATCAATTCATATATGAAATTTTTATCAGTTAAAATATGATTTTTATCATGTTAATCTTTATTCTATGCGATTATCAGAGTACATTAGTAGTTTCTGTAGCATATGTATCTTAAAGAGATGAAGTGAAAAACTGTATCAGTATATATCACGTGATCACTATTATTTACGAATACCATCATATGCATATTATGTTTTATATCTTACTACTTGAATCTGTATTTGTGTACACCATGAATTTTTTTTTTACTTATAAGTATTTTCTATATATCTATATATATTCACATAGTGTCTGTATCACACTCCTATAAGTCAAATGCAAGTCAAGTTTGAGTAATATTCAGTGGTTGGTTTTGGTAGCTGACCGAGCTTTTATGTAAATGATTACATAATAAAAATATGGAATGTTATTCCATATATATAAAAAGCTAAATCTAAAGAGGTCAACCAGATTGCTTGCAGGAATGTGATCAGACCAGAGACGCTAAGATGACGTATACCTGTGGTCATTCATTTGTTTTGAAACATTAGTCCAAGCTTCCTGCTTGAGACAACTACTGCGACCTATAATTCAAACGGCCTACGTGATCTGTAGTGTGTCTCATTTGTATGTATGTTCATATGTTCGAGCTACTGTCTGCCTCCTTTATGACTTGTAACCGAGATGGTAGACAGAACAGAACAGAATTAGCCATCATCATTGGCAGAAGCGATCAAGACATCGTCATTAGAAGACCTGTACAATCCTACCTGATCTTCACCATGTAATCTCAGAGAATATAAGTATTTTTTTTTATACTTCGTGTTTTCTACTAGAACCTCACATCATTGCCGAATCTTCATGATGTTTAACACATCGTCGTTATAACCAAAGAAGATAATACCGACTTCGTAAGTGATATACAAACCCCAAGACACTCCAATGAGTATGGAAGTGCATAACCAACCGACTTAGCGTAAGATTATCGCAAGTCTAACATTACCTCATAGGGCGCCTTATTATACAAGGCAACAGCCCTAATATATGCATGTAAGAATGTATACACATATAGACTACGTAAGTAAAACCAAAACCAAGAATCGTGAATGCTCTAAAAGATACAATACACGTCAAGAACGCTCTTACGCACTGCTCCAGCTTTACTGCCACTCACAAGGAATTTAACAGAACTGCCACATCCTCGTTAACAATGCGTACACGAATTCGGACACCCAATACCAAATAAAAATGACGAAAGGGACGTGGTGTAGCAACTACGAAAATGAACCCGAAGACGAGGACCTGGGTGTTCATGGGGAACTGCTGTCTCAATGAGAAGACCATTTGGGATATTATCATAAAGAACTTCTCCCTTACCATCACAACCCAGAAAAATAATCTAATTAGTAATTAAAGTAAATGGCAGAACATCTCAGCTGCTCAAGAAAACCAACCTTTATCATACTGATAAAATTAATCGGAACATCTTAAGATGAGAGTTCAAAAAAAATATATATTTTTGATAGAACATTCTGATTATCATGAAACATGAGAATATCAATATGGCAACACCCCCGACCCCTTGCCACGAACGCAAGCACAAGATTTTTTCCTTGGAAATAAATGCAAAGTGAGTCTATTACAGTCCGTAAACTCCAATGCCTTTATGCTTCACATACAAAGACTTGAGGCAAAAAACCTTCTCGCACATTCTCGGAATAACAGAGACGAAATAAAAACGGATTCAGGCGTAATTACAAATCGTGTTTTTAAAGCAAAGCAAAAGCATCACAAACACTGCACTCGCTTCATGCAGTCAGGAGCCTTTGGATGCGGAGCTGAAGTTTTTTTTGTCTGCATTTTTGGAGATCCTAAAAGCACTTCAGGCAACGCATCTTTTCTGCTTTACAATTTAATGACTCAGTTTTGTTTTTAGCAAAATAAGATTCTTGTCTTCTTTTTCATCTCTTATACCTCCATTCTTTTACGAATATAAAATCATCGCATTACCAACTCATGTCTTCTATGTTTCTTTTATGGAGTCATTTGGATTCTAATTTTCTGTTCCTCGGGCAAATGATTTTTAATATCTAGGCGCTGAGTCATTGGACTTAGTTACACGTATTTTGTATATGACTTGAATATCGAGGCACTGAGTTCGTTATGACTTACGTATTTTGTAATTATTGGTCTAAAAGGGCATCTATTCTCTGATACCAATTCTCAGAAGAGAGTTTTGTTTATAATTCATTTTTCATTTCGGAGAAGCCTTGACCTCTTGACGACGTTTGGATTTTTGTACCGACAGATACTGTATTAATGTCATATTATTAACCGAAAGGAAATACCCATAATACACACACACACCATATATATATATATATATATATATATATATATATATATATATATATATATGTATGTATGCATGTATGTGTAATATATATATATATATATATATATATATATATATATAGTATGTAGTATGTATGTATGTATGTATGTATGAGATGTATGTATGTTTATATATATTAATTATATATATATCTATATAGATATATATATATAAGATTATATAGATATATGTAGTAGTATGTATGTAAGGTATTATATATATAGATATATAATATATATATATATATATATATATATATATATGTATGCGTATGTTTGTATGATATTTATTATGATATATATATATATATATATATTATATGTATGTATGATATATATATATATGTACTGTATGTATATATATATATATAATAATAATAATAGATTATATATATATATATATATGTATGTAGTATATCATATATATACTATATATTATATATGTAGTATTTTATATATATTATATATATATATATATATATTATATATATATATATATATATATATATAAATATATATACGGAAATGATTAAGACTGAAAAAGAATCATCCAGGGATTGTCGGAATCTGTGATTTGCTTGGATAATGTGAAAGAGTAGTTGCGCTATATTAGATTCACATCAACCGTGCATTTGATGTCTAGGCCAGTCCCTTACGATGCTCCTGATTGGCTGTTGATAACCCAATGACAGAACTGGAAACTCTCAGTCTCTCGAGAGAGTTCACATAGGCAGAATGTATGTCCCACTTCTCCTGAGGGATACTTTTGAAAGACGTATCCTTCAGGAGGCCTGGAAAATAGATCCTACTCATGTGGACTTTCGAGAGAGTATGAGAGTTTCCAGCCCTGTGATTGGCTTATCAACAGCCAATCAGGAGCGTCGTAAGGGACTGGCCTAGACATTAGATGCATGGTTGATGTGAATCTACTATAGTAGATATGACTGTAAAGGTTTGTAGGTAACGGAGAAATAGATGGCTGTGCTGGTACTCGTGGAATGGAAAGGGGTGTAATAGAATATATAGAATTTTGGCCAAAGACCGAACGCTGGGACCTATGTGGTCACTCAGCGCTAAAAGGGAAATTGAGAGTAAAAAGGTCCTAAATGTGTAAAAAGATGATAACCTCGCAGCTGCACTGTGAAAGGATTGTTAGGAGAGGGTGGAAAGTAAGAAGGATGGAAGAGATAATGAACAGAGGCACAGTAAAAGGATTGAAAGGGGTTACAACAAGGGGCCGAAGGCACGCTGCATAGAACCTTGAGTAATGCCTACAGTGCACCGCATGAGGTGCACTGATGGCACTATCCCTCTACAGGGGTGTTGGTACTCACGGAGATTTAGAAGTTAATGGGAATGAAGAGAGTTTTGCTAGATGATAATGTGTTAAAACAGATTAGATGGAAAGAATAGGCGATGGATATAATTTTGAGAAGAGGAGTTTCTTGAGGTAAATCTGACCATACTTAGCTGAGGCAAAGGTTAGATAGACACAATTTGAAGAGTAATAGATGAAAATGTAGCTATCAATGTAATTAAGGCAAGCGAGTTATAAGAAGTAGGGGGAGAAGGTTATATTAGGGGGAAAATGATGAAATGAGGGTTAGGGTTAAAGATGCGAAATGGAGCTATTTAAAGGACAACTTTTTACAATTCGAGAGTATGACCCTAAGATCATAAAAGATTGTTATCAGGTATATGAGGGCAGGATGAAGGAATTAATGCATTAGGTGAGGAGATGAAAGAACAGAAAGGTAAATGGGAAAGGAGATCATCGGAAGTGTAGTCACAAAACAGAAAAGATGATAATTTTCTGTTAAATGAGAGAGAAGAAGAAGGCAAGTCATGAAAAGAGAGGGGAGAAGGTGGACAGGAAATTTATGGAGGGTGAAACGCTGCTCTGAAAGGCAGCAAATATGGAGAAAATATTTAATGAAGAAATGGATCCCAGTGTAAAAGATGCAAATGGAAAGACGCTGGCTGAAGTTAATGCATTTCTAGGTTGCTGGAGTGCGTCTTTGGAAGATTTGGTGAATGTGCGGTACGAGAAGAAAAGTGAAGAGCTGCGTGAACAAGAGTGGGAGGGGCTAGAGAAAGTGATTATTGATGATATATGAGGTAGGCGATTAAAATACTGAAGAATGGACAGACGCCAGGAGATGATGGGATGACAAGTAAGTTGCTACGGAATGGTAGTGAGAGTTTGAGTGGCCCACCACGGGTTCCACGGTAATTCTGAATGACGGGGAAAATTCCACTGGAATGAGGGAGAAGAATAATGGTTCCAGTGTATAAAAATAAAAGCGACTGACAGTAGACTTTAACAACTATTCGTCAACAAAGGAAACTGGGTATTAAGGAACGTCCCAAGTCTCCGGTTCGAGATTCGAAAACGGATCCTCTTCCAGTAGTGAGGTAGACGTGCTATCAGTGAGCCTCGAGGTGGCGGGGGTCCGAGTGGAGCCAAGCCGAGATGGGGAGGAGGACGTTAAATCAGCCTGAAATTCTACCATTCCGTATAACGTCAGGATACCCCATCATAATGAAGTTAACAAGACAATATAAAATATAAATAATTTTGGAAGAATTACATGATAACAAGAATGACATAACAGGTGGTACAACACAAAACAGAGACTAAAGAATACGTGAGCAGCATGAGAGCAATGTCTATTAATACAAAAGCATTTCATTAAGAGATAAACAGAGCGCAATTAAACATAGAAAAATGGTTTACTAATTAAATGGGAATTACCCATTTAGACAGGAGCAATTAAACATAGAAAAATGGTTTACTAATTAAATGGGAATTACCCATTTAGACAGGAGTATTTGAGAACACAGCCGTGTATTAGCATTTTTAGATCATAACCGTCTTGCACCGAAGAAAAAAAGCAATGTCAAGGCTCACAAAAAGCCGTTTGTTCAACTTGCTGTAGAGTATATTGCGTGCGTGTTAGTGGCGAATATCTCTGGGCGAATTATGGCTGGCTTTTTTTGTTAAAGGTTGTTTGCTCTGTAAAGCAGTAGTGATTCATTATGTCTTGTGTTACCATTCCTGCCTATGTTATCCCCTGAGTACGATATGCAAATACAGTATTCCTCACGTTTGTAAGTGCATCAAATGCACTTATAAATATTTATGTGGGCGTAGTTCATGCGGTCCAGAATATGTCAAATGATTTGCGATTCATGGTGGCTATTAAGTATACTCTTGGCAAAGGGCTTCATGTGAATCAACTACCTACTGTTGCATATGCAATGCTGTGGGATGAATCACATACTGATGGGGATAGCTCTGCAATGTTTGAAATTAATTCGCTGTATTTTGATGTACTGAAGAAATTATTGGGCAGCAAAGAGTTCAGTCATTGTTATTGACAATAATTTAGGTCATTATTTTTTAAATTTTTTTGAAATTTTGTTAACGTTGGATCTTTCTTCTTAAGGGAAAACTTAAACTATGTTAGCTTTACTTTTGACAAAACATTTGGGCTGTAATATATTTGTTTACTTAACCTCAAAGTCTCTCTCTCTCTCTCTCTCTCTCTCTCTCTCTCTCTCTCTCTCTCTCTCTCTCTCTATTAGTGAGTTTGTCTCCTAAAACTACAAGATGTCTGATAACATTCATACTTGCATACGAAAATGTTCAAATCCGTTCACCAACTAAAACGTTCCCTGACTCTTCCCTTGGAAACTGCTAAAGAAACTGCCTTAGCATTATACAAAGAGGAATATCCTCCCCCCCCAACCCCCCCACCCCCCCCCTTCACCTTCTCTAAAATCCCACCTCATATCTCGTGTTAGAAATCTTAGCCAACTTTCTGCATTTTAACTTCTTTAAAAGCAGATTTAAATCACCTGATCTCACTTATATTCCAATTCAACAGACTAAACAGAATAGCAACCAGGTGGACATTGCACTGCTTCTGAAGTATACGCGTATTCAATAAAACGCCAAAAGCCAAACAATCACAATAACTAAAATAAAAAATAAGAAATTAGAAATTAAAGTAATAAAACAATAAAAAATATAGCACGGAGGCGTATCACTTCCTCTCTGACCCTCTGTTTTCTGGGCCACTTACCATAACCATATCACTCTTTCAACATGTATGAGAAAATATTGTTTAATTACCCCTTTAAAAACTACACAAACTTCGCTATAACGCTGGTCGTTCGAGAAACAAAGGGAGCTATGCAACACCGATTCTGGTAAAACACCTGATTAGGTGGACCACAAGAAAAAAAAAAGCGACATATGAAAAAATACCTTGTCAGTAGATACGTAGGCCTGCAAGCAAGTTGGTTATCTAATCTCTTCTCCAATCACGCTTCCCTCGCCCCCCACCCTCCCCCCCCCCCACCCCTACTTTAAATACCCCAATGCTTTTTCATTTGAAGTTGAATCACTAGCATTGAATGCCAGAGGAAATTTCAGTATCGATGGAAGAATCGTCAATTCAAATATGACGTAACTAGCACAACTATTGAGGTCACGAACACAAATACACATATAAAATATATGTATATATAAATATATATACACATATACATAAATATTTAAATAAAACCGACACATTATATATATATATATATATATATATATATATATATATATATATATATATATATATATAGTAAAATATAATGTACTTACCGACACTGACGTAATACTGGGGACAAATGCAAGCCAATTTTATTTTGAGATTATGTTAAACGACCAACTATTTCTGCGCTCGCATTTTGGGTCCCTTGATTCTTGTCTGCATAATAGTAGACCCCGAACGTATGCTTATTGTTGGGTGTAATTATCTCTGTCATTCCTGGGGATGCGTGATTGCTTTGGAGCTGAAGAAAAAATGGACAGCTAAACGCAGGACTATTTTGCATTTGATAGCAAATAACGAAATGCTGAGAAGCTACGTGATCGATGTTGCTTAAACCACTTGTAATGTCTTTTGACAATGGCTCTCGTAAAAGACATATTTAAGTACACACACACACACACACACACACACACACACACACACACACACACACACACACACATATATATATATATATATATATATCTATATAATATTATATATATATATATATATTATATAATATTAATATTTATTATATTATATATATATATATATATATATATAGATATATATATATAAATATATATTATATGGGGTATATATATATATATAATATATATATATATATATATAGATATTATAATATATATATATATATTATAAATATATAAATATTATATATTTATATATATACTATATATATATATATATATATATAAAGAGAGAGACAGAGAGAGAGCGAGAGACAGAGAGAGAGAGAAAATGAATAACAAAATGAAGCGACTGATTATCCCCACGAATTTGACATTAATACCCAATCACCTAAAGTAAAAATTCTATGAAATCAGTGCTGCGTACATTGTAACAATGATTTTTACATCATAACGACGAAAGCGTATCAAATATAACAGAATAAATTACATGACCTACATAAGACAACCTCATTGCCTGAACAAAATTCGATACATTTTTGGAAACAGAATACGAACCGCCAATAAATATAATGTTGAATTCACATCTACTATACGCGAACATCTGATCACGCGCGTCATCATGGAGCAGTTTCAGTTCAAGAATCGCGATTTATTGCCACAATGAATGGAATTCTTATGAATAAGTCTGACTTGCAGAGCCATAATTTAAAGACTGATTAATCCTTACAAGCTGTCGTAAGGAAAAATTACGGCCATCGACGCCCGAGACATGTTGTTAGCCAATGTTGATGTGTCACAGGAAATACGAAGTAAATTCTCTATCTTTTTCATGTTGTGGTGAATTTGGCAGAGCTCATAATGAACCCAGTTATCAGCAGCAGACGCTCGACTCCGACTCAGGCTCGAGCTCAGCTGGGGAAAGGGAAAGGGAAAATGTATTTATTTCATTTCTTATTCTGACTTTTAAATGATTCGGGTGGAAATCGCAACCAATGGTTTCATACAATCGAGGAGTCAAGTCATCTTTCTCTTCACTCCTGAACAAGCTGTTGTTTATATGAAAATTACCGTGTACTTTTTTACATCCCATTTTCTTTGTGGTTATCGTATAAATGTAACTTCACATGATGTGGAAAATTTGCCTCTTTGTAGGCACATGAGGAAAGTACAGTGGCATTTAAATGCAATAATAACCTGTAATCGAGAAGCTTCGATGCGAGATACCTCATAATTCTACTGAAACTACTTGCAGTTCGTTTTGATTTACTTAAATAATCGGTAACAGCTTTATTTTAAGCATATCAATAAATAGTAAAATAGTCAGCAACCTTGCGTTTTCTTATGTACAATATTTAACACCTGAATTTTATTATTATTTAGTCATAACTTGCAAGTTTCCCGGCCGTATACTGTCCTTCTTAATAGGCAAGGATAATCCCCCCTCTTTGCTAATGATGACTGAAAACTATATAAACCTCCTGTCTTTCCCAGAAATTAAAATTCTTTCTTCATAACAAAAAAAAAGAGAAAGAAAAATATTTTTGACTTGGGTGTTATTTACATACCACATAGAAACAATAAACTTATCCTATAGTAGATTCACACCAACAATGCAATTGATGTCTAGGCCAGTCCCTTACGACGCCTCTGATTGTTTGTTGATAAGCCAATCACAGGGTTGGAAACTCTCAATCTCTCGAGAGTTCACATAGGCACGACGTATATTCCACCTCTCCTGAGGGATACTTTGGAAAGACGTATCTCTAAAGAGAAGTGGAACATGCATCCTGCCTATGTGAACTCTCGAGGGAGAGACTAAAAGTTTCCAACCCAGTGATTGGCTTATCAACAGCCAATCCGAGGCGTCGTAAGGGACTGGCCTAGACATCAAATGCACGGTTGATGTGAATCTACTATAGCACCAGAGATGCAACCACTGGTTGCCAAATTGATATACCTTGAAAGCAATGACGAAGCATCATGCATAAACCTCAATACTAATACGTGTCATTTAATTCCACCAGGTGGAAAAGCTGTCATTGTGTCTGTAGGGTACTCTCGCTCTCCAATAACGCTTACCAGAGAATATGATCTTCAGCCTCGGTTCAGTACTAAATTATCGCGCTGAAACGTTTTCTTTAAGTTGCCCAACAATAATTTGATGGTAATAATATTGATAGCAATCCTTAAAAAAAAACTACTGAAAGTAATAGATAATATGCACTTTTCCGATGGACAGTACAGAAAAAGGAGCTATTATAAGGGACAAAATATTCTGAAAGGAATTACTATAGTGACTTATTCTTCAAACGTTATCGTTTTAAGGAAAATCGTACTGAAGAAGTTTTTATAGAAAGGGAAGGAAAATTCAGTCCGCAAGTTTTAAAGAACTAAAATGAAAATCAATGGAAGGCCTCGGGACACAGGTCAGGGAAGCCACCAGCCATAAGTAGCGGCAAGTACACTCTTAATTACCTCAGAGAGGCATATTTACAGGCGGACTCTTGAGTGTCCCCAAACTGCTCTTCAGTTACCTAATTAGGTACATACAAAAATCATTCATTCATGAAACTAATCTATATGTCAGATGTTTAATGAGGACGAGTTAATTTATTACAAAACTTTACATAGAGCGGCAGTGTCAAATTTACTTCGCGTTCAAGATAAGACCTTACACAAAAAAAAAAAAAAAAAAAAAAACCCTCTTTTTGATGGAGTCGAAATGAGACGAGATCCCCATTGGAGCATTACAAATTCTCTTTAAGCGCCTCCATTTGCATACTTTTTATTCACGTTAATGGAGAAGTTTTCCACTCCTTGGTTCTTATGGCTTTACGATCTCAAATGCTTCCAATCTTTTTAATGTCAAAACACGCACCTATTCAAGTATATAAACACTTGCGCACTCGACAGACGCTGTTCTCACGAGGATTTTCGTGTAGTGTTTTGCAGTGTCCAGATGCCCTGTAAGGGAAATATTGATACAACTTTACTCTGATGTTACAAAGACACTAAAAAAATTACGATCAGTCCTATGATTCCTTTTGTACAAGCTGTGCCAGATGCTATCAAATGTGACTGGCGCGTGGGTTAAAAGATTTACTTCTCTCTCTCTCTCTCTCTCTCTCTCTCTCTCTCTCTCTCTCTCTCTCTCTCTCTCTCTCCTCTCTCTCTCTATATATATATATATATATATATATATATATATATATATATGTGTGTGTGTGTGTGTGTGTGTATATATATATATATTATATATAATATATATATATATATATATATATATATATATATATATATATACTACTACAATTAATGACCAAATTGCCACAAGGCATCTATGACCTTACTATGAATATATATATTATATATATATATATATATATATATATATATATATATATATATAATTGTAATATCACAAAGCCTCTTAACTTTTCAAATTCATTGCTCTTTTGTATACGCTTGTCACTACAAACCCTCGAGACCAACTATATAGATATATTTCTCTTTACATTATGTTACAAATTACGTCGCATGGTACGTTATTTCATAACTACACCATCATTTTGCAAGGCGCTAACACAAAAGAAATACCATTTATAATCGTCATCATCACACTGTTTTAATTTTTGGAGGTACTCTAATAGATACTATTTAGGTTTATCAGTCTGGTTCCTTTAAGATTTCTGATTTTCAATTTTCTTCTATCCATGATTCTATGTCACAACTATCAGATTAATTGACCTCAATTTCTTTGCAAATGTTCCACAGATTTCACGTCCTTTTAATTCTTGGAGCAACTTTAGGCAATAGCTCACAGGACCAAATGTTCGCAATATTATTTATAGATGACACAAATCCTTTTGTGAGAAAATATTTACATATTCAAAGTTTTTCTTGATACCTTTGTAATCGGTAGTTTATTCAGTCAACAGTTTACGTTATTTGACATCATCTCTTTCCAAAGGACAATGGGGGAAAGATCTGGGGCAAATCTGAATACTTTAATGAAGTTAAAAGTAACGGAATGGCATATTTCTGCTGTAGCTGAGGTAGATATATCCCAGTCTAAGGCTTACACTGCTAAAATTAAAAGTTAAATTCCATTTAAGGCAATACAAAACACGTTATTCGAATTTATTTGGCTAAATACCATTCCCATCATTGTTAAAATATTGAAGATACAGAAATGGTTTTGTTTACCATAAACTTGCAAAAATATATATATATATATTTTTGATAACTATCAACCTTACGAATGTATTTATATTGGGTGCTTGACAGATCAATTTATAGCGCATCAGTGCTATAGTTTAAAAAGAGGCATTCAGTCCTAATGCATTTGGTGAGAGGTAATTACACCCCTGGCAATTAAACTCCACTTATTTCAAATCTAAGTATGCGTCATTAAGGCATTTATATCGGGGAAGTGGTTGTACTTTAATTGAAGAACTAACTCGAGAACCTGAAATGAAATCTGTTAACTGATTTCAGTTCTTGCGGAAAATGAACACAAATTCTACATCACGTGACTTGCTGAGATTGTAATCTTAAGAGTGAAACAAGTGTCTACCTCTTAATGTTGTTTTTTTTATGATCCAAATGCTTTTATTGGGGTGTTATACCTCAAGTAATGATACTCGACTGATTTTGAATTTCAGTACTGACTTCCCTATTCTAATCAATCCAGGGAAACAGGATATTGTAATAGTTGTAATAACTCATAAACTGAATCATTCTGGAACTAAGATACTGAGTCTGAAATCTCATTTTTGCAAGCTAAGCTGTACCAGCAAATCAGAACCTACATCTTTCTTTATTTTCTTTTGAAAAATATATCAGTGTCTTCTACTCCAAACGTATCTTAATCTTCAGGAATATAAATCTAAATTCTTCCAACACAGGAGCTGCAAAGCATCTAATCTTGAAAGTGAAGTAGGTTTCTCTCTCTTCTATTGATACTGGTATAGGTAGAACTGTGATACAGTAAACTATGGAATCTGGTATGAACTCTTTTGCTCTGTATGTGTGTATTAATGTGGGTCCATTTACTTTGCAGGTCAACTATCCACGAAGTTTGAAGCCGGTCTCCAATCGAGAGGGACGTCAGAAAGTTAACAATGTCAGAATAGCAAAGCTTATTGCGTATTGATCTGTTTCATATACTGATAATGGGATTTATTTAAAGTTGCCCGATCTTCCTGCAAGGTGAGCTGGACAACGTTTTCACGCGGCTTCCTGAATCAGGGCAGATTGATATATTAATCCTCACGTCGGATCAATTCTTTTGACTCGTTTTCCAATAAAGGATAAAGTTAAGCACAAAGGCTCTTTGTAGTTGAATATACAAGTATTGTAAATACCTTTGCTGTATGAGAGCGTTTGGTTTTTATCATAAAGTGTTTCATTTACATATGATAAAAATTATTAAAAAGTCATAAAGAGAAATAGGCCAGTCGTAAAGAAGGAATTTCATCTTTAATAATGTTTTGTATCTATATAGACAAATCTTGTAATATTCACTCAATATTTGTAGTTTGCTTGCTCTCTCTCTCTCTCTCTCTCTCTCTCTCTCTCTCTCTCTCTCTCTCCTCTCGCTCTCTCTCTCTCTCTCTCTCTCTGACAGTCAGCTATGTGCTCAGTATTGACTGACGTTAAAACTAACGAGCACATTTATACAGGAACAAAGTTAATGTAAAGGTCCGTACCATTAAAACAAAAACTTCCATGAGACCACTGAAAGTTCTTACTGTAACAATTCTCTTGACGACCAACATCCGTGAGGTGAGGAAGCAGGAACTTGCTGATCCAGGTCAAAAGTCAGTAAAGTTACGGTCCAAGTGTGTCAAGTCACACAACTTTTTCCAAATCCTCATTTAAAGAGGGAATCTACTGAACGGACCAAAAACCACATAACGGTTAATATGAACTTTAGTGTCACTGTCACAAATTCATAATGATTGTCATATTCTTTTTTCATAAACCGCGCATTCTGTCTCTCGTGTTATTCCAATTTTTCTTTAGTGAATGTTTTCACTTTCACATTCACAATTATGTCAAAGGCACAACTCACAATATTATTTAGAGAGAATGTTTTTCACGAAAATAAACCCCTTTCCTTTACTCAAAGCCTGAAAAGTTTATGATAAACTTCTCTTCCGCATTTACTCGCGTAATTCCTCGCTAACTTCATTTTCTCTCTCGCAGAAACTTTTCAAGACGACACAGTTCTTCATAATTAGCTGCTGTAACTCTGGTTTATAAACAACTGGGAAATATAGCAAGCTGTTTCGTAATGCACCTTATTTCACACACACACACACACACAAAACATCCAACTTCCATTCTTAATAAATAAAAGTTAAGTTTCTTGAGAATACGACTCAGTAACTGTTACGATTTGTCTTCGTTCCAGTAATTTAGAAATCGATAACTTTACCACGAATACGGAAGGGAAATTTCGCTGGTAAATGCCTGTCATAGATTCCATTCTGAAGATTCTACTGAGAGCTGATTTCTTATCTGACTTAGAAATAAATAAGTAAAGTTCCTCATAAATTCGTCATCAACATATTTCAAAACATCTATTTTAGCTATGAAAAGGCAGTAATAGCACTTTCAAAAGTAAAACGGCATTTGATAATGTATGTATTTTAATGAATATAGAATTAGTAAAAAAGCATATTCTTATTAACTGTACATTATATTCAATGAATCGTATATATTGTACTTTTCTATTTTGCTTAAGCACCTTTTCAGATGCACACAATGCCATCCATAGCACATAAATTACGAATAACAAACATTTGTAGGGTATTTCCAGAGAGAAGAGAGAGAGAGAGAGAGAGAGAGAGAGAGAGAGAGAGAGCTCATATGTAACTTCAGAGTTAATTACCATTTCCTATGCCTACATTCGCTATGTTTTGATTATCAGAAAACGACCCATTCTTGGCGTTTAAACAGATCATTTGAATGATGCTCTTAAAACGACTAAGACACACATCAACTGGATTCAATATTTTCTTATTGCGATTAAAATAACTTCGGATACATCTAATCTTAAATTTAGATACATTATTATATTTTTTTATGGTAATAGCTGATTTTAGCTTAATGTTTTCCATAATAGTTATTATAACTCGCCCTTCTTGCACCACCTTCTCTCATCACTATAAGAAAATGTATATATCCTAGGAAACCTCTCGACGACCTCGTTATTGCGTAACGTCAACACCGCCCCCGCCTAATCCCCGTTGTTCATCATGAGAGGAAGACTGTCTCTTCAGGAGGTCCTCGTCTACCGCTAAGTGTCTACTCTTCCACGCCTCTCCTTTTCTTTTCTCGAGAGAAAAAAAAACTTCCTCCTAGAGAGAACAAAACAAGTTTCGAGAGCAATGAATAATCCATATGGAGTCTTTTCGATGTCTGAGCACAGCTACCGTCTGCTCTTCTCCATACATTTTCGTTCTTCCGTAACTATTAAAGAAGCGCACAAAACAGAAGTTTCATTTTGAAATGTTTTCATAACAGTTTTATCTTACTTGAAAGAGCTACCAAAAAGCTGTGTTCCCCCCGTCTGAAAGATAGAAGGCAACTCGAAGTAAATACAGTAACTTTCATTGAAGCACTGGTTCCTCTTAGCTTCAAGATTATCTTGCAATCCCTATTTCTTATGCTCTCGATCATTACGTCTTCC
>NC_061100.1:2156002-2178182 GCF_015104395.2 Macrobrachium nipponense | reverse complement strand
GGAAGACGTAATGATCGAGAGCATAAGAAATAGGGATTGCAAGATAATCTTGAAGCTAAGAGGAACCAGTGCTTCAATGAAAGTTACTGTATTTACTTCGAGTTGCCTTCTATCTTTTCAGACGGGGAACACAGCTTTTTGGTAGCTCTTTTTCAAGTAAGATAAAACTGTTATGAAAACATTTCAAAATGAACTTCTGATTTTGTGCGCTTCTTTAATAGTTACGGAAGAACGAAATGTATGGAGAAGAGCAGACATCGAAAAGACTCCATATGGATTATTCATTGCTCTCGAAACTTGTTTGTTCTCTCTAGGAGGAAGTTTTTTTTTTTCTCTCGAGAAAATGAAGAGAGGCGTGGAAGAGTAGACACTTAGCGGTAGACGAGGACCTCCTGAAGAGACAGTCTTCCTCTCATGATGAACAACGGGGGTTAGGGGGGGCGGTGTTGACGTTACGCAATAACGAGGTCGTCGAGAGGTTTCCTTAGGATATAATACATTTTCTTATAGTGATGAGAGAAGGTGGTGCAAGAAGGGCGAGTTATAATAACTATTATGGAAAACATTAAGCTAAAATCAGCTATTACCATAAAAAATATAATAATGTATCTAAATTTGAAGGATTAGATGTATCCGAAGTTATTTTAATCGCAATAAGAAAATATTGAATCCAGTTGATGTGTGTCTTAGTCGTTTTAAGAGCATCATTCAAATGATCTGTTTAAACGCCAAGAATGGGTCGTTTTCTGATAATCAAAACATAGCGAATGTAGGCATAGGAAATGGTAATTAACTCTGAAGTTACATATGAGCTCTCTCTCTCTCTCTCGCATACTACGAAGAAATAATTACGATATGACAACAGAAAAGCAAATCCCGAAGAGGCTCTACCCAGATCTATACAATGACGGGAAAGAGTGAGAAAGATAGACAAGAAAGACAAATCTGCAACCTTTTGAAAAGAGGGAATTGCAGATTTGGAGAAAGATGTTACTACAAACATCCTAAGATATGTCAAAACTATGAAATATATGGTAAATGTGCATACTTAGATGGATATGGGGATGATTGCAGAGATCTGCATCCAAAAATATGTAAAAACCTAAAAGAAGGAAAAGGATGTAAGTTCGACAAAAAATGCAAATATATGCACCCTGTAGCCATGAATCATAATCAAATAAATAACCAACCAAGTAATAAAATCCAAATAAGAAAGAAACAAATAAAGAGAGAAATCAAGAATATCAGGTAAAAGAGAAAAGCAAACCACCAATGACATATGCAGAAGGTGTCAGCAAAAAATTTCAAAGCATCAGCTCCGAAATTCTACTCAAGAGATAATAACTGTATTTATTATGCAAGAGGATATTGCAGAAACGGAGAAAATTGCAGATTCAGACACAAAATGAATAATTATGATGAAGGAAGATCAAATATTATGGAAAAGTTGGATTTTTTAATGTCAGAATTTCTGGAAATGAAAAAAAGAACAACATACCAGAACAGGAAAGAGACATGGGAAAATCCTTATTACTACCAGTATTAAATGAAGGAGAAAACACGCAAACCATCATAGTGATGAATGCGCAGGGTTTTAGTTACGAGTAACTCAAAAAGAAAAATAGAGTACTTAGAAGAACTAACCCAACTGAAAAGAAAATAGATATAATGAATATAAGTGAAACCTGGTATTCCCAAGAGACTGGGAATGATGATCAAATAAAAGGGTTCCAAACTTATAGATCAGATAGAAAAAATAGGAATCAAGGGGGAACCGCAATATATGGGAAAGACAAAAAACAAGGAAAAAAAAATATATGAGAAATATAGTAACTCAGAATGTGAACTAATAGCGGTAGAATTTGAATCTGAAAAATTGATGAACATAGTAATATATAGACCTCCTAATACTAAAGAGTTTGACTTAATAATTGAAAAATTGGATGATATATGTAGAAATCACAAGGACTGGACTATTCTCCTATCTGGTGACTTCAACTTTCCTTTCGTAGAATGGAAAGAACGAATAGGAGATTGTGGTTGTACTTATACATATAAAAAAGAGAGTAATAGTAGTGCAGAAGATAAGAGGCAATTTGAAAAGCTATTAGATATGCTACTAGAATACAACATTCAACAAATAAATCACCTGCCAACAAGAAAGGAAAATACTTTAGACCTAGTATTTGTGAACGAGATGAATTATGTTAAAGAAATAATAGTTTATAATGCGAATATTTCAGACCATAATGTCATAGAATTAACAGTTCATTCCAAAGCAAGTGAAAATAGAGATAAGCAAGAAATGAAAAAGTGGGAAGGATATGGAAAATACACTTCTACAGTAAAAATATATGGTCAGAAATTAATGAAGAATTAAACAAAGATTGGGATAACATTTTCGTAAGTGATGACATAAGGGTAAATACGGAGATATTATATAAAATTTGGAGAAAATAGTGGAAAAAATATATACCGAAGAAGAAAAGTAAACATCATTCATGCATTACCAAGAGACAGAAGGATCTTGTTCCAGAAAATCAGAAAGTGGAAAAAAGGTCTTGCAAAAGAAAAAAATGCATGGAAAGTTATACAACTAAAAAGTAAGATAGAAAATGCAGAACAAAAGATTATACAATCAAAAGAAAATGAAAAACGGGACTTGGAAGAAAAAACCCTATTAAATATCAAGCAAAACCCCAAGCTATTATACTCATATGCGAAGAAGATGAATAAAAGAAGAATAGAATAGGCCCTCTGAGAATTGAAGGGAGATTAACGAATGAAAAAAGGAAATTTGCAACATACTGGCAGAACGATATAAGGGAGAATTCACCCCTAGAATAGATAATGAAGATAATGATATAGAAGTAAGGGATGAAAATAGTGAATATTTAGCTGACATAGATATTAATGAAGCTGATATTGTGCAGGCTATTAATGAAATTAAAAATGGAGCTGCTGCAGGGCCTGATGGAATTCCTGCTATTTTGTTAAAGAAAGTAGTTCATTCTATCGCAAAGCCACTTGCAATATTATTAAGACAAAGTGTAGATACAGGCAAGATTTATGATGAGCACAAATTAGCATATATTACCCCTACTTTCAAAAGTGGATCACGACTAGAGGCAAGTAATTATAGGCCTGAGTGAGTCTAACATCACATATTATGAAAGTGTATGAAAGGGTAATGAAGAAAAATATTATGAAACATTTAATAAAAAATAATTTGTTTAATAAAGGACAACATGGTTTCGTACCCGGAAAAAGTACACAAACCCAACTGTTAGTCCACCGTGAGAACATATTCAAAAATATGAAAAGCGGAAATGAAACAGATGTGGTTTTATTTAGACTTTGCAAAAGCTTTTGATAAAGTAGACCATAATATATTAGCGAAGAAAATTAGAAAACACAATATCGTGGATAAAGTAGGAAGATGGTTAAAAGAATTTTTACACAAAAGAAAACAGATAGTTATTGCAAACGACGAGAAATCGGATGAAGTCAAGGTAATATCCGGTGTGCCGCAAGGTACGGTGTTAGCTGCAATACTGTTTGTTATTATGATTGAAGACATAGACAATAATGTGAAGGATTCGGTAGTGAGTAGTTTCGCAGATGACACAAGAATAAGTAGAGAAATTACTTGTGATGAAGATAGGAACGCTCTACAAAGAGACCTTAACAAAGTATATGATTGGGCAGAGGTAAATAGGATGGTATTTAACTCTGATAAATTTGAATCAATAAATTATGGAGACAGAGAAAGAAAGCTATATGCATATAAGGGACCTAATAATGAGACCATCACAAATAAGGAAGCAGTTAAAGACCTTGGTGTGATGATGAATAGGAACATGTTATGCAATGATCAAATAGCAACTCTGTTGGCAAAATGTAAAGCAAAAATGGGAATGTTGTTACGGCACTTCAAAACAAGAAAAGCTGAACACATGATTATGCTTTATAAAACATATGTTCGTAGTCCACTTGAATATTGCAATATGATATGGTACCCACACTATCAAAAGGATATTGCACAAATAGAGAGTGTACAAAGGTCCTTTACAGCTAGAATAGAAGAAGTTAAGGACCTAGACTACTGGGAAAGACTACAATTCTTAAAATTATATAGTCTAGAAAGGAGAAGAGAACGCTACATGATAATTCAGGCATGGAAACAGATAGAAGGAATAGCAGAAAATATCATGGAACTAAAAATATCAGAAAGAGCAAGCAGAGGGAGATTAATAGTGCCCAAAACTATACCAGGAAAAAATAAGGAAAAGCACACAGGACATTAATCCACTACGCACCAGCATCGATAATGCAGCGCTATTCAATGCGTTGCCAGCTCATCTGAGGAATATATCAGGAGTGAGCGTAGATGTGTTTAAGAATAAGCTCGACAAATATCTAAACTGCATCCCAGACCATCCAAGATTGGAAGATGCAAAATATACCGGAAGATGTACTAGCAACTCTCTGGTAGACATTAGAGGTGCCTCACACTGAGGGACCTGGGGCAACCCGAACAAGATGTAAGGTCTGTAAGGTAAGGTCTCTCTCTCTCTCTCTCTCTCTCTCTCTCTCTCTGGAAATATCCTACAAATGTTTGTTATTCGTAATTAATGTGCTATGGAATGGTAGTTATACTAATAAAACCAACTTGGCATTGTGTGCATCTGAAAAGGTGCTTAAGCAAAATAGAAAAGTACAATATATACGATTCATTGAATATAATGTACAGTTAATAAGAATATGCTTTTTTATACTAATTCTATATTCATTAAAATACATACATTATCAAATGCCCGTTTTACTTTTGAAAGTGCTATTACTGCCTTTCATAGCTAAAATAGATGTTTTGAAATATGTTGATGACGAATTTATGAGGAACTTTACTTATTTATTTCTAAGTCAGATAAGAAATCAGCTCTCAGTAGAATCTTCAGAATGGAATCTATGACAGGCATTTACCAGCGAAATTTCCCTTCCGTATTCGTGGTAAAGTTATCGATTTCTAAATTACTGGAACGAAGACAAATCGTAACAGTTACTGAGTCGTATTTCTCAAGAAACTTAACTTTTATTTATTAAGAATTGGAAGTTGGATGTTTTGTGTGTGTGTGTGTGTGTGTGTGTGTGTGTGTGTGTGTGTGTGTGGAAATAAGGTGCTTACGAAACAGCTTGCTATATTTCCCAGTTGTTTATAACCAGAGTTACAGCAGCTAATTATGAAGAACTGTGTCGTCTTGAAAAGTTTCTGCGAGAGAGAAAATGAAGTTAGCGAGGAATTACGCGAGTAAATGCGGAAGAGGAAGTTTATCATAAACTTTTCAGGCTTTGAGTAAAGGAAAGGGGTTTATTTTCGTGAAAAACATTCTCTCTAAATATATTGTGAGTTGTGCCTTTGACATAATTGTGAATGTGAAAGTGAAAACATTCACTAAAGAAAAATTGGAATAACACGAGAGACAGAATGCGCGGTTTATGAAAAAAGAATATGACAATCATTATGAATTTGTGACAGTGACACTAAAGTTCATATTAACCGTTATGTGGTTTTTGGTCCGTTCAGTAGATTCCCTCTTTAAATGAAGGATTTGGAAAAAGTTGTGTGACTTGACATCACTTGGACCGTAACTTTACTGACCTTTTGACCTGGATCAGCAAGTTCCTGCTTCCTCACCTCACGGATGTTGGTCGTCAAGAGATTGTTACAGTAAGAACTTTCAGTGGTCTCATGGAAGTTTTTAATGGTACAACCTTTACATTAACTTTGTTCCTGTATAAATGTTCTCGTTAGTTTAACGTCAGTCAATACTGAGCACATAGCTGACTGTCAGAGAGAGAGAGAGAGAGAGAGAGAGAGAGAGAGAGAGAGAGAGAGAGAGAGAGAGGGAGAAGAGAGGAGAGGGGAGAGAGAGAGAGAGCAAGCAAACTACAAATATTGAGTGAATATTACAAGATTTGTCTATATAGATACAAAACATTATTAAAGATGAAATTCCTTCTTTACGACTGGCCTATTTCTCTTTATGACTTTTTAATAATTTTTATCATATGTAAATGAAACACTTTATGATAAAAACCAAACGCTCTCATACAGCAAAGGTATTTACAATACTTGTATATTCAACTACAAAGACATCTATTCCGGAGCCTTTGTGCTTAACTTTATCCTTTATTGGAAAACGAGTCAAAAGAATTGATCCGACGTGAGGATTAATATATCAATCTGCCCTGATGCAGGAAGCCGCGTGAAAACGTTTGTCCAGCTCACCTTTGCAGGAAGATCGGGCAACTTTAAATCCCATTATCAGTATATGAAACAGATCAATACGCAATAAGCTTTGCTATTCTGACATTGTTAACTTTCTGACGTCCCTCTCGATTGGAGACCGGCTTCAAACTTCGTGGATAGTTGACCTGCAAAGTAAATGGACCCACATTAATACACACATACAGAGCAAAATAGTTCATACCAGATTCCATAGTTTACTGTATCACAGTTCTACCCTATACAGTATCAATAGAAGAGAGAAACCTACTTCACTTTCAAGATTAGATGCTTTGCAGCTCCTGTGTTGGAAGAATTTAGATTTATATTCCTGAAGATTAAGATACGTTTAGAGTAGAAGACACTGATATATTTTTCAAAAGAAAATAAAGAAAGATGTAGGTTCTAATATGTTGGTACAGCTTAGCTTGCAAAAATGAGATTTCAGACTCAGTATCTTAGTTTCCAGAATGATTCAGAGTATGAGTTATTACAACTAATCAATATCCTATTTCCCTGATTGATTAGAATTAGGGAAGTCAGTACTGAATTCAAAATCAGTCGAGTATCATTACTTGAGGTATAACACCCCAATAAAAGCATTTGGATCATAAAAACAACATTAAGAGGTAGACACTTGTTTCACTCTTAAGATTACAATCTCAGCAAGTCACGTGATGTAGAATTTGTGTTCATTTTCCGCAAGAACTGAAATCAGTTAACAGATGTAATTTCAGGCTCTCGAGTTAGTTCTTCAATTAAAGTACAACCCCTTTCCCGATACAAATGCATTAATGAGGCATACTTAGATTTGAAATAAGTGGAGTTTAATTGCCAGAGGTGTAATTACCTCTCACCAAATGCATTAGGACTGAATGCCTCTTTTTAAACTATAGCACTGATGCGCTATAAATTGATCTGTCAAGCACCCAATATAAATACATTCGTGAGGTAGATAGTTATCAAAAATACTTTTTTTTTTTTTTTTTTTTTTTTTTTTTTTGCAAGTTTATGGTAAACAAAACCATTCTGTATCTTAAAAATTTTAACAATGGTGGGAATGGTATTTCTTCGTGGTCACCTAACCAGGTGTTTTACCAGACTCAATGTGCATAGCTCCCTTTATCGAACAACCAGCGTTACAGCGAACGTACTGTAGGTTTTAAGTGGGTAATTATACAATATTTTCTTCTCTATGTTGACAGGGTGACATAGTTATGGTGAGTGGCCCAGAAAACAATGAAGTTCAGAGGGGAGTGAAATGCCTGTGTACTTTTTTTTTTCTTTATTACTTTATTTCCTCATTTCTTATTTTTTTTTTTAGTTATTGTTATTGTATCTGCTTGGCGTCCATATCGTTTTTATTGAGTACGCATATACTTCAGAAGTAGAGTAATGTCCACTTGGTTGCTATTCTGATTTAAATCTGTTGAACTGGAATGTAAGTGAGATCAGGTGATTTAATTCTGCTTTTGAAAATAAGTTGAAATGCAGAACGTTAGCTAAGACTTCTAACACGAGATATGAGATGGGGTTTGTAGGTGAGGTGGTGGTGGGGTGAGAGGGGTGGGTGAATATTCCACTTTGAATAATGCTAAGGCAGTTTCCTTTAACAGTTTCAAAGGGAAGAGTCAGGGAACGTTTTAGTTGGGGAAAGGATTTGAACGTTTTTGTAATAAATCAGCTGATGAATGTTATCAGACATCTTGTAGTTTTAGGTTATTAAGAGGAGACAAACTCACTGAGAGAGAGAGAGAGAGAGAGAGAGAGAGAGAAGAGAGGTCGAGAGAGAGAGAGAGAGAGAGAGAGAGAGAGTTGGGAAGGTTAAGTAAACAAATATAACAGCCCAATTGTTTCGTCAAAAGTTAAACTAACCTAGATTAAGTTTTCGCTCCAGAAGAAAGATCCAACGCTAACAAAATTTCAAAAAAATCCAAAAAATAATGACAAGAATTATTGTCAGTAGCAATGGCTGTACCCTTTGCTTGCCCAATAATTTCTTCAGTACATCAAAATACAGTGAATTACTTTTCAAACATTGCAGAGCTATCCCCATCAGTTTGTGATTCATCCCACAGCATTGCATATGCAACAGGTCTTTAATTCACATGAAGCCTTTTGCCAAGAGTATACTTAATAGTCACCATGAACCGGAAATCATTTGACAAATTTTGGACCGCATGAAATTCGCCCACAAAAAATTTATAAGTTCATTTGATGGACTTAAGAATGTGAGGAATACTGTGTTTGTATATCGTATGCAAGTGATAACATAGGCAGGAATGGGAACACAAGAGATGATAAAGCACCACTGCTTTCCAGAGCAAACCTTTAACAAAAGAAGCCGGCCACAATTCTCCCAGAGATATTCGCCAATAACACGCACGCAATATATTATACTGCAAGTTGAACAAACGGATCTTTGTGAGCTTTGTCATTGCTCTTTTTTTTCGGTGCAAGATGGTTATGATCTTATAAATGCTAATACACGGCTGTGTTCTCAAATACTCCTGTCTAAATGGGTAATTTCCATTTAATTAGTAAACCATTTTTCTATGTTTAATTGCGCTTTGTTTATCTCTTAATGAAATTCTTTTGTATTAATAGACATTGCTCTCATGCTGCTCCCTTATTTTTTAGTCTGTTTTGTGTTGTACCATTTGTTATGTCATGCTTCTTATCGTGTAATTCTTCCAAAATTATTTATATTTTATAGTGTCCCTTTATCTTCATTAAGTTGGGGTATCCTGACGTTATACGGAATGGTAGAATTTCAGGCTGATTTAACGTCCTCCCCCCCTTCTCGGCTTGGCCCCACCCGGACCCCCGCCACCTCGAGGCTCACTGATAGCACGTCTACCTCACTACTGGAAGAGGATCCGTTTTCGAATCTCGAACCGGAGACTTGGGACGTTCCTTAATACCCAGTTTCCTTTGTTGACGAGTAGTTGTTAAAGGCTACTGTCAGTCACCTTTATTCTTATTCAGTGGAACCATTATTCTTCCCCTCATTCCAGTGGAACTTTCCACCTCATTTAGAATTGCCGTGGAAACAGTGGTGAGCCACTCAAACTCTCACTACCATTCCGTAGCATCTTACTTGCCATCCCATCATCTCCTTGCGTCTTTCCATTCTTCAGTATTTTAATCACCCATCTCATATATCATCAATAATCACTTTCACTATTCCCTCTTGTTCACGCAGCTCTTCAATTGTCTTCTCGTACTGCACATTCACCAAATCTTCCAAAGACTCACTCCAGCAACCTAGAAACCCATTAACTTCAGCTAGCGTCTTTCCATTTGCATCTTTTACGCTGAGATCCCATTCTTCATTAACCTTTTTCTCCATATTTGCTGCCTTTCAGAGCAGCTTTTTACCCTACATAAATTTCCTGTCCACCTTCTCCCTCTCTTTTTATGGCTTTGCCTTCTTCTCTCTCATTTAACAGAAAATGATCATATCCTCTGTTTTGGGACTACACTTCCGATGATTTCCTTTTCCATTTACCTTTTTGTTTTCTCATCTCCCCACATAATGCATTAATTCCTTCATCCTGCCCTCATATACCTGATAACAATCTTTTATGACCTTAGGGTCATACTCTCGAATTGTAAAAAGTTGTCCTTTAAATAGCTTCATTTCGCATCTTTAACCCTAGCCCTCATTTCATCATTTTCTCCCTAATATGCCCTTCTCCCTATACTTTTTATAACTCGCTTGTCTTAATAACATTGATAGCTACATTTTCATCTATTACTCTTCAAATTGTGTCTATCTGACCTTTGCCTCAGCTAAGTAATGGTCAGATATACCTCAAGAAACTCCTCTTCTCAAATTTATATCCATCACCTATTCTTTCCATCTAATCTGTTTTAACACATTATCATCTAGCAAAACTTTCTCCATTCCCATTAACTTCTAAATCTCCGTGAGTACCAACACTACTGTAGGGGGATAGTGCCGTCAGTGCACCTCATGCGGTGCACTGTAGGCATTACTTAAGGGTTTATGCAGCGTCCCTTCGGCCCCCAGCTGCAACCCCTTTCAATCCTGTTACTGTGCCTCTGTTCATTATCTCTTCCATCTTTCTTACTTTCCACTCTCTCCTAACAATCCTTTCACAGTGCAGCTGCGAGGTTATCATCTTTTTACACATTTAGGACCTTTTTACTCTCAATTTCCCTTTTAGCGCTGAGTGACCACATAGGTCCCAGCGTTCGGTCTTTGGCCAAAATTCTATATATTCTAATACACCCCTTTCCATTCCACGAGTACCAGCACAGCCATCTATTTCTCCGTTACCTACAAACCATTACAGTCATATCTACTATAGTAGATTCACATCAACCATGCATCTAATGCCTAGGCCAGTCCCTTACGACGCTCCTGATTGGCTGTTGATAAGCCAATCACAGGGCTGGAAACTCTCATACTCTCTCGAAAGTCCACATGAGTAGGATCTCTATGTTCCAGCTCTCCTGAGGGATACGTCTTTCAAAAGTATCCCTCAGGAGAGGAGGAACATACATTCTGCCTATCTGAACTCTCTCGAGAGACTGAGAGTTTCCAGTCCTGTCATTGGGTTATCAACAGCCAATCAGGAGCGTCGTAAGGGACTGGCCTAGACATCAAATGCACGGTTGATGTGAATCTACTATAGCACAACTACTCTGTCACATTATCAAAGCTCTGTAGATCACAGATTGCGACAATCCCTGGAAGATTCTTTTTCAATCTTAATAATTTCCGTGTACACTATATATATATATTGTAATATAAATAAGTAATTCTGTTTTGAATAGTTCGGGAAAAAGATTGTTTAGACAATTGTCCAAATGCCAGTTAACTACTTGTTCCCCATTTATCGATCAGGAACGAAGGTTTCGGAGGTCACGTCACAGCAACGAGAGTTATGGTCGGGAGTGAGAAGGTGTCTGTCTTCAAGGAAGGTCACTGATACGTTTAGAAGATACATTGTTGGATCCGGTGTTTTGCCGCTGAGTTGGAGCAATCGATTCCGTTCCCATCTGATGGTTGTGGCTGTATGAGAAGCAGCGTTTGCCCTCTCGAGTTACGTTGGTGTGGCCGGTTAGATGTGGGAATTTCAGGAGTGTGGCTTCGTTCCTGGATTGTGCTTTCCAGGCGTATCTTCGTATCGGTGGCTGAAGAAGAACCTCTCGCTCAAGAAATTATTTTCGAATACTCCCTATTCACTCGGAGACCCTCTAGAAAACTGCTTGTTTGAACGTCAGCTAAGTTTTGTTTTATTATATTTATTAATTATTTTTCCATGAATATTACCTGAGCTTTTAGATACCGGTCGTATCTGCAAGTGTTTGTTATTTAAGCATAATAAAAATGCTTTTGAAGTGTTGTTTTGTGTGTAATTCTCCTCCTCATAATTAAACCTGTTTTTAAATATGTGTTGCGGTAGTTCATGATGTGGACATCGTAACATATTTGGGGGCCTGTCCGGGATATCAGTGAATTTCAATTTGAACAAAACAGGTTTAAATGAGGAGTTTATTTAATTGTTGTAGGTTTGAGTGAGGTCATTTATTTGTTGTTTTTTAGCCATTGAACCCATCATGTCTGAGTCTGAAACAGAGTATTTAGAAAGTGACTTTGACGTAAAGAAATTTCTGTCGTCCTTACCGGGGGTTGCAGCTTTTCAAAGTCTGTATAAAAGAGAACTTGTGTTAATTGCTAATTATCTAGACATAGGTTTTACTACGGATATGAAAAAGGATGATTTGATAAAGGGTTTGATAGGACACTTGGGTATTGTAGAGGAGAAGGCAGAAGTTTCAAGGGTAAAGGAAAGTGATAGCATAGAAGCTTTGAAACTTAGAATAAAGCTGAAGGAGTTAGACATAGCTGCTGAACGTGAGAGAGTAGCTGCTGAACGTGAAAGAGTAGCTGCTGAACGTGTAAGAGCGGAAGAAAGGGAGAGAGAGAGGAAACTTGAGCGTGAAAGAATGGAACACGAACTGAAGTTAGAGGAAATTAAGGTAAGACACAGACAAGGTAGTGGAGATTTTGATGTAGCTAAATACATGAAGATGGTTCCCCCTTTTGATGAAAATGAAGTAACTAATTATTTTATAACTTTTGAGAAAGTAGCGAAAGGAATGGGCTGGCCTAAGACCTCATGGTCTATATTATTACAATGTGCATTGAAAGGTAGGGCTCAAGAGGTATTTTGCTAGTTTGTCTGAGGAGACGTGTGGTAATTATGACGAATTGAAAAAGTGTATTCTCAAAGCATATGAATTAGTGCCAGAGGCTTACAGGTTGAAATTTCGTAGGCTTTTTAAGACAGGAGATCAGACATATGTAGATTTTGCTCGTATAAAAGCTAAATTGCTTGACGATTGGTTGAGATCTAAAGAAATCTGTGATTTTAAAGGGTTTAAACAACTAATATTGTTAGAAGAATTTAAGAATTGTTTATCTAAGGATTTGAAGGTACACTTAGAGGAGCTTCAGGTTGAGAGTTTAGAGAAAGCTGCCATTATGGCTGACGAGTACTCACTGACGCACAAAATTTTTGAAGGGAAAAATTTGGTTAGGAGTAGAAGCAGCAAAGAGGGTTTTCAGGAATTGAAAAGTGGTAAAGAGTAAAACTGAAAACGCAAGTGATTTGGATAAAGTGTTGTAGCTCCAGTATTGAAAAGGTTAATAGTTTGCCTAGTGGGTCAGAGGATGCCAAATTAAGTGTTTTAACTGTGGTAAACTGGGCCATAGAAAGGCCGACTGTTGGTCCTTAAGGGACGTAATAGGAGGTATAAACCAGTTTGCTTTGGTAAGCAGGGTAAGCGCTGATAGAGAGATTAGTGCATTAAGTGAGGGTGGGAAAAGCCCTGGTTCTGATTTGGAGAGATATAAGTCATTTGTGTCTTATGTAGTGTAGCTACAGGAAGTGTAAGGGCAGGAAGTATTAGTTATTCTCAGAGATACAGGGGCCCTACAGTCATTGATTTTGAAAAGGCATTGCCTGAAGGTTTCGAGTATGAGGGTAAGGAAAAGGTATTGATTAAGAGTTTTCCAAACCAGAGATAATCTCTTGTCCGTATGAGACTGTGGTTTCTGCCAGTCTGATTAGCAACGGGACCGGTTAGGGTTGCCGTTGTGGAAGAAATTCCTGTAGAGGGAGTAGATTTAATATTGGCCAATGATATTGGTGGTAATAGGGTTTTAAGTAACCCACGGTTACTTAGCTATCCTCAGTTTTGTGCAAGCACGGAGAGCTTGGAAGGAGAATTTTCCTGTATTTTTCCTGTGTGTGCTATCACACGGTCAATGCGGAAAGTGGAAGCTAGTAGGGATTCTAAGATTGACTTCTCGAAGTGTTTTCTGGGAAATTTGGTGTTTATTGTTCTGAACAAGGTAAGGTTTTAGCTGTATCTAGAGAGAAATTCATAAAGGATCAGGAAAATGACCTAGAGCTAGCAGAGATAAGCTGCAAAGGCTTTTTCAGATAAGGAAATTGAGAACATTCCAGTTGGGTATTATGTCGAAAATGGATTATTGATGAGAAAATTTAGAGCCTCTAAGGTTGCTGCCGATGAAGAATGGAAAGTTAATTACCAAATAGTCGTTCCTCCAATTACAGACCCTCTATTTTACATTTGGCACTCAGAATCCATTTAGTGGCCATTTCGGAGTCAATAAAACTTTTTACAAATTAACTAAACACTTTTATTGGCCTGGGATTCATTCTGATGTTAAAGTATTTTGTAAGACTTGCCATGTGTGTCAAATGATCGGAAAACCGAACCAAAAGTTGACTAAAGCTCCCCTTGAACCCATACCAGCCATGGAAGAACCATTCCATAGGGTAATAGTGGACATTGTTGGCCCATTGCCAAAGTCAAAAGGTGGAAATCAGTATATACTTACGATCATGGACAGATCCACTAGGTATCCTGAGGCCATTCCGTTGCGGAATGTCTGCTCTAAGAATATTGTAAATGGGATGTTACAATTTTTCACTCGGTTTGGATTGCCTAAAGAGGTTCAGTCGGACCAGGGTTCAAATTTCTTGAGCAATATATTTAGACAGGCAATGCAGGAACTAGGAATCAGGCAGGTAACTTCATCAGCGTACCATCCTCAGAGCCAAGGGGCTGTAGAAAGGTACCATCAAACCTTGAAGACCATGTTGAGAAAATTTTGTTTAGAGAACAAAAGCGATTGGGATAAAAGTCTGCCCTTCCTTCTTGTTTTGCCTCCAAGAAAGAAATCCCTAATGAGTCGTTAGGGTTTTCCCCTTTCGAGTTAGTATTTTGTCATCAGGTTAGAGGACCTTTAAAATTGATTAAGATCAGTGGATTAATAATGTTGAAGATTCTAATTTGTTGGGACTATGTTTCAGATTCCAGGGAAAGAATCAGGAAAACGTGGGACATAGCAAGAGATAACTTAATGGAAGCACAGCAGAAGATTAAAAAATACTATGATTTAGGAGCCAAAAAGTTGACTACAAACCACCCGGTGATTGAGGTATTGGTAATTCCTTCCAGTAGCAGGTCAGCCATTACATTGCTAAGTTTTCTGGGCCTTACATAATAGAAAAGAATGGTAGGAAATACGGATTATGTTGTTCTTACTCCAGATAGGAGAAGGAAAAAAAGAGGTTGTGCCATGTTAATATGTTAAAGCCATATTTTTCAAGGACGCCAAAGCCAGTCTTGTTGAATATAAAGTTAAGTAATAGTAATCAAGAGAAACTTAAACTTGAGACTGAGGTTGAAGACTGGCCCATTTCAAATTCAGATGCTTTAAGGAATTTGAAGAATAAATTGGTTCATCTTGAGGAAAGTAGAGGTCAGGAGTTGAGCGATTTACTCTACGATTATAAAGATGTATTTTCAGATGTTCCGGGCAGGACCTGCTCATTACAACATGATGTTGATGTTGGCAATTCAAATCCTATTAAACAGCACCCATATCGCTTGAATCACAAAAGGCAGAGATTGTTGAACGGGAAGTAAGTATATGCTCGATCATAAGTTGATTGAACATAGTAGCAGCCAGTGGAGTTCCCCTGTAGTACTTGTAAAAAAAAATGATGGTCAATACCGTTTATGTTTTGATTACAGGAAGGTAAAATGCAGTCACCAGGACAGATTCATTCCCAATTCCTAGGGTGGATGACTGTATTGATCGCATTGGAAGGCCAGATTTATCAGCAAGTTTGACATGTTGAGGGTTATTGGCAGGTAGGTTTGACAGACAGAGCCAAAGAGATATCTGCTTTTGTTACAACCCACTGGTTTATATTCCTGCAATGTCATGCCATTTGGAATGAAAAATTCGGGTAGTACTTTTCAGAGACTCATGAATATGATTACCAAAGACCTTGAAGGGTGCACTACGTATATAGATGATGTGGTAATTGTTAGTGATACGTGGGAAGAGCATGTCAAGAAAATTGCTGCATTTTTACAGAAACTCAGAGAAGCAGGTTTGGTAGTGAACCTAAATAAATGCGAATTTGGGAAAGCCAAGGTAGTTTAGGGTCACGAAGTGGGTCATGGCAAAGTAGCCCAGAGATTCAAATATTTAAAGCAATTTTAGACTTTCCAGTTCCTAAAGATAAAAAGGGAGTAATGAGATATCTGGGTCTTGCCGGATATTATAGAAAGTTTGTGGCTAATTTTGCAGATATAGTTGCACCACTAACAAATTTGTTGAGGAAAAGGGTTGATTTTAAATGGGATGACCAGTGCCAGGAAGCTTTTGATAAAGTAAAATCTATTTTGACTACTTCCCCTATTCTGAAAGCACCAGATTTTTCTATTCCTTTCAAGCTAGCAGTGGACGCCAGTGACATTGGTATTGGTGCAGTATTTACTGCAGGAAGACGACACTGGGGTAGAGCATCCTATTGCCTTTTACTCTAAGAAACTGAATGATTCTCAGAAGAAATACTCCACCATTGAGAAAGAAACTTTGGGTTTAATTCTGGCTTTACAACATTTTGAGGTATATACCAGTACCACCTCTTCATTAACCGTATATACAGACCATAACCCATTAAAATATTTGAATCGTTTCAGGAACAATAATCAGAGTTAACAAGATGGAGTCTATTTTTACAACCCTACGATTTGAATATCCTACTATCTCAAAGGAAAAGGAGAACGTCATTCCGGATGCATTGTCAAGAATGTGACTTGCTATATTTTTTGACCTAATATTTGTTGGATGAAAAATATATATTACATATATATTTTTTCCTTTTTTTAGGGGGGATGTGTAATATAAATAAGTAATTCTGTTTTGAATAGTTCGGGAAAAAGATTGTTTAGACAATTGTCCAAATGCCAGTTAACTACTTGTTCCCCATTTATCGATCAGGAACGAAGGTTTCGGAGGTCACGTCACAGCAACGAGAGTTATGGTCGGGAGTGAGAAGGTGTCTGTCTTCAAGGAAGGTCATGATACGTTTAGAAGATACATTGTTGGGATCCGTGTTTTTGCCGCTGAGTTGGAGCAATCGATTCCGTTCCCATCTGATGGTTGTGGCTGTATGAGAAGCAGCGTTGGCCCTCTCGAGTTACGTTGGTGTGGCCGGTTTAGATGTGGGAATTTCAGGAGTGTGGCTTCGTTCCTGGATTGTGCTTTCCAGGCGTATCTTCGTATCGGTGGCTGAAGAAGAACCTCTCGCTCAAGAAATTATTTTCGAATACTCCCTATTCACTCGGAGACCTCTAGAACTGCTTGTTTGAACGTCAGCTAAGTTTTGTTTTATTATTATATTTATTAATTATTTTTCCATGAATATTACCTGAGCTTTTAGATACCGGTCGTATCTGCAAGTGTTTGTTATTTAAGCATAATAAAAATGCTTTTGAAGTGTTGTTTTGTGTGTAATTCTCCTCCTCATAATTAAACCTGTTTTTAAATATGTGTTGCGGTAGTTCATGATGTGGACATCGTAACAATATATATATATATATATATATATATATATATATATATATATATATATATATATATATATGAAGGTAAGTGTCCGTGTGTATGTGTATTATGGGTATTTTCTTTCAGTTAATAATATGACATCAATACAGCATCTGTCAGTACAAAAATCCAAACGTCAAGAGGTCAAGGCTTCTTCGAAATTAAAAATAAATTATGATTACAACTATCTCCTGGAAATTTGTATCACAGAATAGATATTCTTTTAGACTTAGTTACAAAATACGTAAGTCCAATGACTCAGTGCCTAGATATTGAAGTCTTTTGACCGAGGAATAGAAAATTAGACTCCAAATGACTCTTGAGAAAAGAAACATGGACGACTGAAGTTCGGTATGCGATGATTTTATATTCCGGATAGAATGGAGGTATAAGAGATGAAAAAAAGACTAGAATCTTATTTTGCTAAAACTGAGTCATTAAATTGTAAAGTAGAGAAGATGCGTTGCCTGAAGTGCTTTTAGGATCTCCAAAAATGCAGATATAAAGAACTTCAGCTCCGCATCAAAAGGCTCCTGACTGCATCAAGCGAGGGCAGTGTTTGTGATGCTTTTGCTTTGCTTTAAAAACACGATTTGTAATTACGCCTGAATCCGTTTTTATTTCGTCTCTGTTATTCCGAGAATGTGCGAGAAGGTTTTTTGCCTCAAGGCTTTGTATGTGAAGCATAAAGGCATTGGAGTTTACGGACTGTAATAGACTCATTTTGCATTTATTTCCAACGAAAAAATCTTGTGTTTGCGTTCGTGGCAAGGGGGGTCATATTAATGGTCTCATGTTTTATGATAATCAGAATGTTGTATTAAAAGATAAATTTTTTGGAACTCTTTTCTTAACATGTTCCCTTAATGTATAACAAATTGATTTATGCTGTTCCATGACCTTCTTTAGGAAAAGGCTGGTTTTCTTGAGCAGCTGAGATGTTCTGACATTTTTTTTTATTACAGATGTTAAGATTATTTTTCAGGGTAATTGATGGTTAGAGAGAAGTTCTTTTTGAGGATATCCCAAAGGACCTCATCATTGAGACAGCAGTTCCTCACGAACACCCGTGTCCTCGTCTTCTGGTTCATTTTCGTAGTTGTTACACCACGCCTCTATTATTTTGATTTGGTGCTGGTGTCTGAATTCGTGTATGCAAGGATGTGGTCATTTCTGCTAAGCTTCTTGTGCGTGGTAGTGTAGCTGAAGCAGTGTGTATGAGCGATCTTGATGTGTATTGTATCTTTTAGGGCATTCACGATTCTTGGTATTGGTTTTACTTACGCAGTCTATATGTGTATACACACACACACACACACACACACACACACACACACACATATATATATATATATATATATATATATATATATATGTATATATATATATACACACATATACATATACATACATACATTCACTCACATATATACATTTAATGTATATGTGTGTGTTGGTATGTTTATAGTCGTGCATTCGTTTTTTTTATCTGTTCAACATTTAACTTCATTTTGTCTTTCCATTATTTTAATGTGTTAAAGTAGGTTTCCTCTGAAAGCTTGCTTCCCTAGGCAATGGCCTTTGGTGTCTTATTTCATATGAATTACTGCTCATCTGTGTCCGGTTGAAAAATGGAAGATTATTCAAAATTTCATTTTAGTCTGTTTGAGTATGATACATCACAAACACCATACTCGTTGCTAAGCATTCATAATTAAGCTTGATCAGAATCCCAAATAGAGGACGGAGAGCACTCGTTATAACACCTAGGGAACTGGTGAATATTTGATCCAAGCAATTATCAAGTTTGTTCATGGCCTCATTCATAATTTTTTCACAACCAGATTCAGAGTCGTCTGGTAGGATAGAACTTTATTTCCTAGTTGATTGAGGTAGAGTTTGTTTGTTTGATTGTTTGCATGGTGTTTTTAGCATGGAACCAGTTGTTATTCAGCAACGGGACCAACGGCTTCCGAACAACGTCAAGAGTGAACTTCTATCACCAGAAATGCACATCTCTAACCCCTCAGTGGAATGCCCGAGAATCGAACTCGCTGCCCCCGAGGTGGGAGACCAAGACCATACCGATCAGGCCACTGAGACGCTCTGAGGAAGAGTGGAGACATAGCAAATTAACGAATTGGTTTGCTTTGTTCCTCACTGTACTGAGGAAGGGCGAGGAGTGAGGAGTGAGAGAGTGGAAGAGCTGGGTTGCGATTAGTCTGAGTGCATGGCCTGTGGGTGGAGTTTCAGGGCAGAAATGGTTGACCTAGCGGAGATGAAATAATCGGTTTGAAGTCCTGATAGAAATAGAAGTTGTGTTTTCATGATCTATTATTGAGCAAAGAGAAAGATTCGGTGGCAGAGAGTTTAAAGAATTGGAATCGTGGTCACTGGAAGTTAGGAAAATAGTTTGAATAATCCAATGGAGAAGGACATTGAGATGAATGAAAACGACTGAATTTATTACCATTCGGAAATAAGAGACATGTTTGCATGGTAGCCATGCCTGATTGACGAAAGTAGTTAACGAGTTGGAGAGAGAGAGAGAGGTGAGAAGAGAGAGAAGAGGGCGGAGAGAGGAGAGAGGAGAGAGAGAGAGGAATTGGTTTTGCGGTCATTTGAGGTAGAGGTAAATGATTGGGCTGCGATAGTAGGAAGATTTGATTTGTTGTCAATTAGAAGCTTATTTGCATGATCCCAACTGACTCATTAAGACGGTAATAGAGATTGAGAGGATTGTTCTAAGGGGTCCACAATAAAAAACAATTGTTAAGAGTTCGTGTATAATTTATAAACACTTCACAAAGCTTTCGAACCCTTCCCTGGATTCAAAAGATTTGTAAAGTGTTTTTGAATTATACACGAAGTCTTACAATTGTTTTTCTATTGTAGACCCCTTTGAACAATATACACTTTCGTGATAGATAATTTTTCCCAATTGAAAGGATTGTCTAATGATTGGTTATTTGAAATAAAAGTTTAGACGGGTCCTTGTTGAGCCAACGAAGAGTGGGAATTGGGAGAATCAGTGAATTGGTTTGTGGCCACATGGAACAGTGAAAATGTGTTCACGTTCCCCTGTTGAACTGCGGCAAAGTGGGGGACGGCGTGAAAAAAAATTGGTATATCATCCTCTCGTCATTGTTCTTCTGTTTCATGGGCTTGCAAGTAATATGAAAGGTGTAGTTTTTCTCATAAACGTTAAGCATTCAAGGCAATGACGCCCTTTCATGGTGCCGCTCCATTTTTTGTTGATATGTCCTGAGGAATCGGTAATAGTTAATAATTTAAAAATTTAGCAGAAACAACGGCAATATAAGCACATAATTATCCTGGAAAGTTATTTATAACTAACTTTTTCAAGTCGTATGTTTTAAAATATTCGGTGGAAGATCTTGTCATGAAGTGAATATCCTAAAGGCCATCCATCTCCAGTTTCCCCCAGTTCTACCTCTCGAGCAAAATCATACCCAAACCTGCGACAACTAAAGAAATTCTCTTCCCTCTGGTAAGAATCAGCAAAAGACCATAAATTCTCAAGAAAGCTCCAAGGAAGTACTTTCTTATAAATTGAATCGTAGGTCACTAATGGACAAGCTCACAAACTCACAGGAAAACCATGACTGTCACAAAGAAAACGTTCGTACAGTCGCACAAAGTAGAGCGTGCGCTTATTGGTTGCGCTGCAAATATTGTAGTATTACCTGTAATCATCATCATTCATTCTTACCACATTTACGCTAGACTTTCCTCCCTCTTTTCTCTTCCGTTTTGTGCCCGAATTCCTGTTGAACGTCTCTCTCAACCTTTCCCAAGCAGATAGGCACCGGCATAGGAGATGAAGCTAATAAACTCTGTAAGCTAAGGTAGATCCAAATAACAGATGAGTAATTATAGAGAAAGATAAGAAAAAGAAACCTATGCTCGCATTTTGTAGAATAAAATATTGAAGTTACAAGGAAAAATGCCGTAGCCTGTGCTGCTTTTATTTTGGAGAGAACAGATATTTTCGGTTGAGTGGCTCTTAAGTTTTTTTCTGGATAGAGTAGAAAATTTCAACGGAACAACAATTAAGGCGGGTTGTGGGTTGGGGGTTTGGGTTTGGTTGGGGGGGGTTGGGTGTGGGAGATTTAACAATATCAATTGATGCCTTTATTTTGTTACTTTAGAATGAAAGAATACTTGGATTGCGAACTCCCCTTTTGCATTGATTTAAGCTTTGGAATTCGATTAATTTACAAAGGGAGGTGATCTGCCTCAGAAGCTATAACACATTTGGGTAATTTACATAAGCGATTGTCCGATTCCAAAGAGTTGTATGTATAGGTTTGGGAAATTGTTTTCTGGAGTTTTGTGTACTCACCTACTCTGACACCACAACAGTTCATGTTATCCTCTTAAGTACTTAGGGAATGCGGGAGTGTTTCTCATCTGTTATTTTCCTTATTTTAGCCTCTAATATCAACTATAAACTTTCATATAATTGTTTATCAACTGTGACATTAACAACATATGCAACAGCTCTCATCATTGCAAAAAAAAAAAAAAAAAAAAAAAAAATCGAGCCCGTGCTCTATAGTTTGTCCATGAAGAACCGTTTTCATTATCCCTCCCCATGCACGGCTTGGTGTTTTCGTAATATTTCCTTCCAATACAAAAAATGACAACAAGCAAGCATGCAAGAGTCGCTCATCATGCACGATTTTTTCTCCCCTCATTCTTTGAAACCGATATTGTTCGCTGGTGTTCGGTGGGCCATCATTCAAATTTTAGCCTTTTCTTGATTTTTGGAAGCCAAAAATATATGTATACAAGAAGAGTGGAAGTAGGTTTGAGATTTGTTTAAAAAAATCCACATCACATTTGAAGTAATCTGTGTTTATGCTTTTGATAGAAAAAAAAAAAAAAAACTATGT